>NW_010558561.1:24800-25794 GCF_000687285.1 Phaethon lepturus
CCGCCACGGTCCCAACCTCATTGTTTCGCAGTTTACTGCAGTTCAGCTTTCCTGCACTAGCACTATACCAGTGAGCTGGCTTGCATTTACTTCTCCTTTTTTAAAAAAAAAAATCCCACCAAATATTGTCTTCTCTGCCTCCTTTTGCCTTTGGCTATGTGCTGGTTTCAAGGCATCTCTTGGCAGAGCTGTACCTGCCATCCAATCCTAGGCCTCTGCAGAGGATTTTCTGCATCAGCACCCACACACTTGCAGGTCCCGGGGAGCCCGTGGCTGGCTCCGCCGGGGGGCCCCAGAAAAAAGCCTCCCTGCCGATGAGTGCAGCTGCTGAGCCTGGGCTGCAGCAGCTGGAGGCAGAGGTAGCAATTTGTGTGCTCACCTGGAAAGGCAGAGATCCTCCCATCCCTTGCAGAGCGGCTGAGAAACCTGCTCTGAGCCCTTCTGCTAGAAGTTAACCACCACCATATTGATCTACAGTGAGAAGATGCAGACACCCCTCTCCCTCTGTCCAGGAAGCCCTATGGCAGAGCCAGAGGTGAGCCAGATCTGCGGGAGAGCCAGCTTCCAGGGAAAGGCTTAGAGAGTGGTGGTTGCAGCCAGCTGGGACTCCGTCTCCCCTTTTGCAGGGGCACGCAGGACCACGTCTGCAGCGTGGCTCTGCTCTGGCACAGCCCCTCGGTGCCCAGCGCATCCCAGGGCAGAGCCACTGATCCCCGGCACCAGCCCCACTCCTCATCGGCATGCCGGGCACGTGCACCCCAGCGGCATGGGACCGCTCTCCCTGAATTCAATCCATGGACCCAAGCGGTGGCAGCAGGAAGGCCTGGAAAAGTAGAGCAAGAAAAGCAAAAGGGAGGGAGGCCCAAAGCCACAGCTGAGTGCAGCACGGCAGCTCAGGCTGCAAAGCCAAGGCTGGCGGCATCGCTCCGGTTACCTGCATGACCTTGAATGCCCAGGACAAGCTGCAAAGATGAGAGGGAAAGCCTCCAGCGGC
>NW_010558561.1:25825-28855 GCF_000687285.1 Phaethon lepturus
GCAGCTCTGCGTGCTGCCGGGGACAGGGAAAGTCAAGCAGGGTACAGAGGGGTTGGTGCCATTTGGGATGTGCCACCCCAGCGATGGAGCACCCCAGATGGGCTGGGTTGCTTTTACCTATGTCTCAGCCCCTTCCCCAAAAACACAGCTCTGAGCCTTCTTTGCACAGCACATTAGTGGGTCTTGGGTTTTGTTCCCACACGCACAGGCAGAGGTGAACACCCCAGGTCACTCCTCTCGGCCCCAGTTCTTGCACAGGGCAGCAGCAGGAGGGGGTAGGCCCTGCCTGTGCTCCTCGCAGGGAAGGGCAGCCAGCCCCCGCCTCTGCCGTGCAGGAGACGCTGCCAGCACGCAGGCAGGCTCCCCGGATCACGGCGTGTGTATCTTGAGAGCTCAGAATAAATATTTAAAGGTGGAGGGAAAAAAAAATCCCCGCTCCTCTCTGCAAGCAAGTTCTTAGTCTTTGCTCTGGGACTTGAGGCAGAGACAGACAGAAATATGACAAAGGAGACGCAGGTTTCAGCAAATCATGGGTACATCAGAAACAATGGTTTTCAGATGCCGCCTTTGCTGCAAGATAAATTCCCTCCTGGCCGTACGCCTGACAACCCCGACAGCCCTCAGGGACTGCAGGTCTGTTCTCCCTGCAGACACGCGGGGCTGCAGCGAGCCCACCTTACACCCATCCACCCCAGGGAATGCTCAGCTGGTGATGGCAGCCAGGATGTTAACCCAAATCCCTTTCCAAGCTAGTTAAAGCTGGTCCTGGCCCGTGGGGACGTGTGTTCCCTCCTTTTCCTGTCCTGCGAGCATGCACAAGGTGATGGGCTCTCCATCAGGGTGTCAGACAAATGCTCCCAAATCCCTGTCCCCAAGCAGAGCTCTACCAGAGGAGCAAACCACAGCGTGGCTTTCTTGATGCCTCACATGAGCGATGGCTGGGGGGAAGGATGGAAGGTGACAGCTCCGCTCAGCTCCCTACAGCCCCATGCTGGGCCATCACTCGGAGGCAGTGGCCGGAGCAGCCACAGAGAACAGGCTGTTCTATATGGCAAGGCTGTCCTCAGGATGTTTTTATTTCCAGAGAGAGCTCATTAGCTCTGGTTGTGCAGGAGTGTGCGGGTTTTTTTTCCCCTGTTACCAAGAGCTGGAAAACTCCACTGAATAACATCTCCGAGCACGGGTGGAACAAAGACAGGGCACGGGGGGGAGAGCAGCAATAAAACCAGAGATAATCAAAGCTGCTGCTGCAGCCTCACATCACTCACGATCTCCGTCTCATCTGGATTTCCCAGCCGGAGCGGTCTCCACTCGCTCAGCCCCCAGTGGCACCCGGCAGCCTGCTCCCTGCCTGGGCTGCGCCCAGCCCGGCGCACCCCACTGCCGGGCACTTGTACGGAGCTGGTCTGCTCAAAGCAGGGAAGGAGCTGCAGGGGAGGGTGTGAGATGGCAGGGGACCGGACTCAAGGCTCCCTGGGAGCAGCCTGCTGGATCAGATGGGATACCAGGAGCTAAAGGGGCTTGTGCATGCACTAGGCAAGGAGGAAGGCTCTGTCTCTTGCATTGCTACAGGACGGGTTTAATTACAGGCACGTCCTACCCAGGGTGGGCGCTCAGGGATGCTCCGGCAGCGATGCACTGCTGGGATCAGTCTGGAGCAGCCACCTCCTTACCAAGCTCCGATGCACCTCTCCCATCGCTGCATGGTCCAGCACATGCTGCAGGGGATGCAGCCGAGAAAACATGTACCAACAACAGCAAGAGGTAAGCCAGCTCCCCAGATATGATCATAACCCCCACTATCTCCTTAACCCTTGTGCGATTCACTTATCCATTCCAGATCTATTCCTCCTTATCTGAATCTTCCTCCTATTCTTTCCCATCTCTTGCCCAGTGGTCGCTCTCGGAGCATCATGGCCTCCCCAGAAGCAAGGGAGGCTGCAGGAGAACCTGATGCCCTGGGCTGCCACTCACCGCAGCTAATGGGATAGACTCAGATTGACTGGCCCCGGCGATTTAAAGTTAATAAAACGTTAAAAGCAGCCCTATAAATCACCCATGCAGGAAGTGACCTGGACAGGAGGCCTAACGAGTTAGCAGAGGGTTTTATTTAAAAGCCATTTGTCTGAGAAGTGCAACACAAAGAGTCAAATAACTCTTAGGAAAACAGCAGTGCTGGAACTACCGGGAGGATTACAGCAGGCTGGATATTTACGGCTAAGGATGTCAGCCTTAGCAGCACTAACTGGCCCCTGCCTCCCCGGCTAGAGGACTGGAGCATCCCAGCTGATCCCAGCACCAGAGGTGCGGACCAGGAGCTCCCAAAGGTAATCAAGACAAGCCAGATCCCAGCGCTGACTTATGTTTTTAGCTCACTGTGGCCGCTGCGACCCTCTCGCAGACCTCCTGAAACAGGAGTCTTGTGCCCATGCCCACCCTGCAATAGGCTGGTAACATCCACATCTTCCTCCGGGTCCCAGCTCCCCCACGCAGGGAATTACACACATGGAGAAACGGCGATGCCCATACGCTACCACACACAGCTGATGTCTCTGTTTGCAAGGAGAAGCTTGAAAACAAGAGGCCCAAGAATCTCAAAACCCCAAACAATCCCAGAAATCAAGTTTTTGGTTTCTAAAGCTGGTTTCCACTCCTCAGCCCTGAATACCGACTTCACGCCCGCTGGGAAGGCAGTTAGCCCCCCATCAGCCTCAGCCCCAGCTCACTCCCTGCAAACCAAGCTTTAACCTTAGAAAAAACCCCTACTGCAAAGTGCAAAGGGCAGATGAGGGTGTTTCACTGGGACAGGGACTCAGCCCCCTCCCAAACACCCCCCCACAGCCATCCCCTGCTCCCCCACTTCAGGAAGCCTCCAAAATACCCCAAAGGCCTTTTACAGTGGGAGGAAAGGCGGCGCATGCTTGGGAAGCCTCCAGAGCATTGTTAAGAGGCAAATTATAGACAATTATCCTCAGAATACATCAGGGAAGCTGAGGCAGTTGCAAGGCAACGGTCCCACACAAGCCGAGC
>NW_010558561.1:29168-29558 GCF_000687285.1 Phaethon lepturus
ACGGGGACAGGGACTCAGCCCCCTCCCAAACCCCCCCCCACAGCCATCCCCTGCTCCCCCACTTCAGGAAGCCTCCAAAATACCCCAAAGGCCTTTTACAGTGGGAGGAAAGGCGGCGCATGCTTGGGAAGCCTCCAGAGCATTGTTAAGAGGCAAATTATAGACAATTATCCTCAGAATACATCAGGGAAGCTGAGGCAGTTGCAAGGCACCGGTCCCACACAAGCCGAGCTCCTTGCAGCAGCCCAGGCTACATCCCAGCAGCAATTCTAAAGCTACGAGCGAATTCACGGATGGGATTTAGTCTGCGAGCAATGGGCTACATCAGGAGCTATTCCACGCTCAAAATCACCTTTTAATTGCATGACAAGGGCAGTTCTCACCCCTGAC
>NW_010558562.1:0-9458 GCF_000687285.1 Phaethon lepturus
GCGCTGGCGGGGGCCGGTGCCCTTCCCTTCGCGCTGGGCAGCTGGGCAAGTTTGCCGGCGCCCACGTGTGCCAAAGCTCGGCAACGAAGAGTTAAAACACAGGCGAGGTCCCAAGGCTCACTGAGAGCCCCTTGATCGAATAAACCCGAATTTGCACCATAAAGAGCCCAGGACCCGGTTGTGACAGCTCGGATTTCTGCTGTTATTACGGGAATTCCTTACGACGTTTTGACCAAAAGACCTCGAATCTCACCACTAAAATTGTTTCTGACACCGCCGCGTCCTAACAGGTGACTACTGATGTGGCGATTAAATATTCCTTTTATTTTTTACAGAAAAAAAACCACTATAACAATTCAAAGTGGCAGGTTTGAATGTTAGTTTAAAATAGTGATAGCAATATAAGTGAAGCTTTTTTTTTTCCTCCCAAGGCACTCCTGGAGGTGGACTGCTAGATGAGCTTCATCCTACCTAACACTTACGTTGTAATTATTTTTGTATTGTCTCTCGTTTCCTCATATTTATAGAAATTATGTAATTTTACATGGTCAAACAACCACGCGTGAACCCTTCATTCAGATGAAGATTTGAAGGGCTTCCGGGATTTAATTTCTGCTGTAAACATAAAGACAGCTTCCTGACACAGCATTTTTCTGCGTTGACTTTGTGCCAGCACGTAAAGCAGAACGTGTATCTCGATACTCGTGAAACCCCCTTGATTAAAATCCCACCGATGAGAGCTGCAGCTACAGGCTTTTCCTTGATTGCACTTGGGCCGTGGTCTCGTCGTCAGTAATGCTGCAGTCGCGCGTGGCGGGATAACCGAGCAGTACCGGTGTGACCCAAACGAGGAGTAAGTATGGTCTGGATTTCTGCGGAATTAAGAGTATACAATAAGGAGTCGCTTTTGCAGGCAATTCTCTTGCTGCCTGCAAGAGGACAGGCGATAACTGATCTAGAACAAAATCCAACAGCATAATGATAACAAACCAAAAATATTTTACCAAGTTAGATGTTGTCAGACTGGGTTTATGTCAGGTTTGAATCATGTGACCACTGATATTTTTGTTTCATTATCAGGGGAACTAAATTTGGATTTCCTGCATCTTTGAACCAGAGTCTTGTGTCCGTTCAAGAAGAGACATGTTTATGCTAATATTCCCTTTCCTTTCATAGTGCCTTTACTTAAATAATGGTGGGGGTCTTTAAATCGGTATTTCTAAAGAAAAATGTGAGTGTGCATGTGAATTTCTAAGCATTATAAAATAAAGATCTCCAGACAGATTCTTTGCTCACAGGGCAAAGCTTCCAGAAGATGCCTTTGGGGCTTGCACCACCCGAGGCAGGTTCAGAGGAGAGGGAGCGAGGCAAGATTCAGCGGCTGCTCAGCCCAGCAGGCCCCCACACAAGGAGCAGGTGCTGAAAACTGTCCCAAGGGTTTTTGGAGCCAGGAAACAGGTTTCAAGGCAACAAAGTGGTTTAGAAGCCATATAGCTACTTTTAAAAAATTACTTTGGCATTTACTCTCCTAACCTCTGCCATTTCTTAAAAGAAACTTGGGCTTTAAAGTGCTGTGGAATGAAATAAAACTTCAGATGATTGTGTGTCATCCATGTCCTAAATCTTACCTGCTACCTCCGATGTCCAGCTTTTACTCCTAACCTTTCCACTACTAATGAAAAAAAAGACAAACATTGAGCCTTAACTTTGTAGTTCTGATCCTCCAGCCGACTTTTTTGCCAGCCCTGGAGTTCTGCAAAATTGCAGGTCAGAGCAATGTAGTAGTAGATTGTCCTACTCTTCGGTCCACAATAAGCCATTTTCTAGCTATTCTTTGTTATAGTGCCATCACTTTCAATGTGAGTAAATATTCCTTATGACTGAACATGGGATTTCTCAGGGTACTGCAGGAGTCATAAAAATCCCAGCTGCTGTTTTGAATTTGCTCCAGAAATGTGGAGCAAATATCCCTCATTTCAAAATTAGGGATAAATCCTATTTTTTCTAAATATTGCTGGCTTCTCAGCAGTAAGTATACTACATACTAAATAGCTGACAATATTTGCATCACTGAGTGGAATATGTATGCTTGTCTCTGTCTTATGCAAGACTACAAATAAATCCTTTTAGGCAATGACACTCTGTAATTCCCCATTTCTGCGCTACAAGAAAAGCTTGCATGGGTGCCTGGCTCAAGTTAATTTAATTGCATTATCTTACTCACATGAGCTGTTTTACACTGAACAACAGCTTCTGTGTATCCTAATGCTAGTAATGGAAGAAAGCAGTCACCTGATTTAGATGTGCATTTTATGATGAATATATCACACTGGCAGCACATAAATGTCCTGCCAGTTCTCTTCTGTCTACAGCTTTTTTTCCCCAGAGAATTTTAAATGAATCAAATCTTGATTTTTCAAGGAGGCACCCTTTCTTCTTACTTGATGCTGCAGCATGGAGGTCATCTGAAGCCTGTATAATAACAACCTAGAATTAATCAAAAGCAAAGGAAGTATAATATTCCCGAGGTAAGGTTTTATTCTGTGAGTGTTCTAAAGAAGAGAATTTTTTTTTATTTCCTGTTCTTACTTATGCCCTAAAAGCTAGGTAGGAGAAATACACAGATGCTAGAGCTGAAGGTTCGGTTCTGGAGGACTGGGATGTTTCTCAGTAACTGCAGATTTGCAACAACAATTATCTCTAAGTTACAAGAGATGCCTCAGCTTTTAGGTCTTTAAACTTTGCTTTTTTGCTCAGTGACTGACACTCACTATCCATGCTTGCATACACGTTTGTGATTAAAAAGAGCTTTAGAAAGTGGCAAGGAGAGTATCTCCTACAAACGAGAATCCAAAATGACCTATTAAAATAACTGTGATAATACTAAGATTAGCCTCTACAGGTTTCTAGTCGTTCAGACCCTGGAAACTTCCCTATCATTCTGAATAGATGGGAAATGCTTGAGCCTACCACACTGTTCTGGGTGGCTCTGGAAGATTTGCCTGTGCCATCTGAGAGGAGGGAAGGCTAGGTTCTGACCCTTTTAGGTGGACCAGTCACCGGTGTGTGCCTGAGACTGAGGTATTCCTCCTGAGGGTTACATAAATGTGTACAAGTCCCATTAAAATGTGAAGTGATTTCATTAAAAAAGTGATACCAATCATGCCAGAACTGAGCACTGGGCAAACCAGAGATTCACTCTATGCAGCATTATCTTCCCTGCACATCGCTCCTGTATTTTCTCTTCTTTTATTTTCCTTCTATTAAAAAGGTGCCTTATCTTGAAAACTGTTTGTCACATTGCTAAAGATCAGATCAGAAGCTCATAGATGAGACACAAGGAATATACCAACAATTGATTAATTTTTTAGGTGCATTTTAGCACTTTTATTAACAAATGTTAACAAAAAATCATAAGCCATCCTGCTACAGAGGAGGAGCTGTTTGGTGTCAGCCTCACTGGGGAGTGTCCTCCCAAGGACAGTGCAGAAGACATGGTCCCTGTTGCTCGCTCTGTCCGTGGCCCCATGAATCCCTCACGCTGGCAGGAGAGGAGGACGTCTGAGCCTGCCTGTGAAATGGGCGCTTCAGGAAGTTAAGACTCGGGTTACCTGCTCTGTCAATCCCAAACAGATTTAGGAATCAGATAAAGCACGAACACAGTTTGTTTAGGCAAGTTGGCAGCAATTTTGTGTATGCCCAGTATCAGAAACGTAGGTACCTGAGTAACTACAGATAAACACTTTGGTAGATGCAGCCTTCCAAATAAGTGAAAGGGAAGGTGCGAGCTTTATGGGTTGTGTTTGTGAGTTTAGGAACCTGCATTCTACCTGTTGTCCAAGTTACGTGTCTATGTGCCTTTGGATTTAGCCGTCTGGTGTTTTGAGGTGAGGAGGCAAGAAGATTTTCTCCATTTCCCTTAGAAGTATTTTTAAGGTTCTATCTCAGATCCTTGAACTACAATAAACAAGCTTACAGTTAGCAGAAGATTACCTGTAAAGTCTTGGCCATGCCAGCATCCTTGTGCCAAACAGCCATCCGAACCTCACCAGACGGCAGACTTCTTGGGGCTACTTCACTTGCCTTCTCCTTTTTCTCTAACCTACCCCCAAAACAAAGAGACACCATTTCCCAGTATGCTGAGGCTTTAAGCTCTGGACTGATATAGGTACTCAAGTTCAAAATGTTTTTCATGTGCTGCTAAAACACAATACTCTAATTTATAGTGCTTATAACTGTTTTGTATGCACAAAGGTGAGTTTTGTAAATAAGTTGCAAAGGGCTACACAATTACCAACGTAATGAAAAAGCAAATTATGCAAATATTAAATAGTCTGACTTATTGCTGCCTTTTTGTGCCGATATTGAAGTATAAATAAAATTAGAGCATTAACTAGAAAGAGACTTTAAAAATTGGAAATACTTAAAACTTTCATCTTTGCAAAAGGTGTCTCTATAAGTAAGCAGCTAAAACAGATACAAGGAAAAACATTCAAAAGTATCTGAAAGTAATTAATGATTTTTGATGTAACTTAAGCCCCTAACCAATAAATCTACATGCCAGTGTGCCTGAATTACTGACAATACTCAATATCCACGAATGACCTCACATACTGACATCTGCTGGCATTCCCACCTCTGGCAACAAGGATGTAGTGTATGTTGTGTTGTAAGACCTGGCCTTGCCAATCTGCTTTGCATTTAACTTTTTCCGTATGTCCTGTTCCAGGAAAAACAATCAATCACAAAACAGTTGAGATTGTAAGGTACCTCTGGAGATGACCTAGTCCAACCCTCCCGCTCAAAGCAGGGTCAACCAGAGCAGGTTGCTCAGGACCTAGTTGGACTTCGAGTATCTTCAAGGATGGAGACTCTACAGCCTGTCCAGGCAACCTGTGCCAGTTTTTTGCTATCCTCACAGTGAAAAAGATGCTTTTTATGCTTAACTGTATTTCATTTTGTGCCCATTGTCTCTTGGCCTTTGACTGGATACCACTGAGAAGAGTTTGGCTCTGCCCTCTTTACTCCCACCTGTCAGGTGTTTATACACGTGGATGGGATTATCCCTTAGCCTTCTTTTCTCCAGGCTGAACAGTCCCAGCTCTGTGACCCTCCGTATGCCGGGTGCTCCAAGCCCATAATCATCTTTGTAGCCTTTTGTTGGACCTGCTTTAGTATGTCCATGTTTCTCTTGCACTGGGGAGCCCAGGACTGGACTCAGCACTCCAGGTGTGTCCCACCACTGCTGAGCAGAGGGGAAGGATCGCCTCTTTCAACCTGCTGGCAATGCTCTGCCTGATGTAGCCCAGGAGGCTGGTGGCTGCCTTTGCCGCAAGGGCACATTGCTGCCTTGTGGTCAACTTGGTGTCCACGAGGGCTCCCAGCTCCTTTGCTACCAAGCCACTTTCCAGCTGGTCATCTCCCAGCATATACTGGTATGTGGGGTTACTCCTCCCCACGTGGTGGGATTTACATTTCCCTTTGTTGAACTTCAGGACATTCCTGTTTGCCCATTTCTCCAGCCTGTTGAGATCCCTCTGAATGGAGTGCAACCATCTGGTGTACCTGCCACTCCTCCCAGTTTTGTGTCATAGCAAATGTGCTGAGGGTGCACTTTGTTCCAGAATCCAGGTCATTAAAGATGTTAAACAGGATTGGTCCCAATATCAAACCCTGAGGTACACTGCTGGTCACTAGCCTCTGGCTGGACTTGGTGCCGGTGGTCACAACTCTCTTGCACAGGCCAGCTCAGGTGCACCAAACAGTGTGATACCCATCACTCAGTGCTCTGCCACCTGCCTGGAGGAAGGCACCAGCGTTCTACTTAACTTCTGTGGTCAGCACAGGAAAGGCTTTCATTTTAAGGCATGGCTCTCAACACAGTCAAGCTGAGTTTTACAGGGAGGAGTGTAAATTCCTGCCTGCAGCAGAAATGGAATGCAGTTTTGGGAACAGTCCAGGGATTTAAAAACTCAGGATCAGCCTGCATAAAAGAATGGGCTGTGAGGCACCCCAGGATGAGGATGACCTAGGGGATGAGGATGACTGAAGAAGACCTGGAAGAATCAAACCCAGACTCTAGTAACTGCCATTCATTGTGTTTATTGATGCAGGCATTACAAGGAATGATTTCTGATTTCACTGTGACCAATGAGATTGTTATTGTCAAGGATACTGCGTATACTGAAATGGGATTTTGCATCATTTTTGGGGACAAGTCACATACTTCCTCCTTCTCCCTTGGTCTTCCATGATCCAAGGCAGATTCCATGGAGGGACAGGGAAAATGAGAGAGAAAGACCAGACATTAAGCAACAATCTTCCCCCCAAAAGATAGGAATTACAGGTAACCTGAGTGGTAAATATCACAAAGCTGATTTTTCCTGCTCTCGGCACGCTGCCTGGGTGGGGGCACAGGGCTTTCAAGGGTGCCAGTTGTGCTTTCTCCTGTGCTCCTGTTCAGCAGCCTGTCAGGGTTTGCTCTGGTGTCTCCAGAAGACATAGTACTAGAGAGCAGCCCATGCAAAATGAATTTGGTCCCTGAAATTCCCAAGGTGGATATGCTTTCTTCATATGCCTTTCCTGCATATTTCATTTTGATGCTTGTCTGAGTTGAATTCTGATAAATGTATTTACTTATTTTTTCTGGCAAGCAACCTGCAGACATGAATACTATTAATGACACTCAGCACACTTTGGGAAGTCCATTATCGGAAAGCCAGTTGCTATTTCAGGCACATTAGTTATACCCATTATCCACACACAAGCCACACGATTGATTGTCTCACACATCCTCGCTAGCCCAGAAATAATGACTTGCCAGTACTGAATCAGTCATGGACTTAGAGCAATTCAGGATAACCAGCTCTATGGGCAACTCTTTCTTCTTCAGGGCATAAAGTGTCCCATTCCTGGAGGCTTAGGGCAAGCTCGTGAAATGTATCTGCCTCCAGGGATGGAAGATCTGGGGGCCACCACTTGTCACCTCGGGTCTCCACACTGATGTGATCCTACCCCTCCTGAATACATCTTACACCCAAAGAGCTAATCTGTACAGGATCCAGCATCTCTCAGAACATCTGCCTGTTGTATGAGCTCTTGGCCAGCATAGAGAGCAGCTGGAATGAACAGCAGCGAGATGGAGGGAAGGGAAACAACCAGTGTGCAGTCCCAGGAGTGAGTGCCTCAAGTAATGGTTGAGCTGACTTTAAACCATTGGAACTTTAGAGGGACAGAAAAGATAGACTCAGTTTTACACAACAATCCAAGAAATATTTCCTAAAATGGATGCAAGTTTTGAGACACCACACGCCCCGGCAACCGTAACACCACATCTTTGTAACTGTAGCATGAGGGAGGAGCAGCCCTCAAAAGCTACAAGCAGGTTCCGCACTAGCGGTGTGAAAGACTTGCTGTTGTGCCAGCAGAAGCAGCTGAGTTGGACCATGGAAACACACGGCGATGTAGACGTGCTCCAAGTGCCTTTTCAGAATGGCACCTCAGCTGCCTAGGTGCATTCACAGTTTTCAAGTTTTACCCCAAATCTTAAAAGAAAAGGTTTTTATTTTCTACCTACTTTAACAACCAGCCATAAAGCTGATGCTCAGCTAGGGTGCCTATCAGAAAAATGTTGGCCATACTTTTTCATTTTTTGAAATGTAGATTAAGTTTAGTCTTTTAAGGGAATTCAGTATCATTAATGCAAATTTATGTGGATTAGACTATTCTCTGAATCTCCTACAATATACAGAACATTGAGCTGATCAGAGAGAAGCTTTTGTTAAGGTATTTCAGATAATGTAATGATCTTACAGAACGTGTTTGTAACCCTTGCACCAGACAAGGAAGAAAACCTGCAATTATACATTACAGCAGCAAAGACTGTTACATAAATTGTTTAAAACATTCAAAGAACATAAAGATTAGAGAGGTATAGTAAGTATTTTATCATGAGTTTTCTACAAAGACGACATATTGTTTAGTATTAATTATTACTATTATCCAGTGCTAGCAGCCCTGATCCAGAAGAGGATGTACGACAAACTGTAACTTTAATGATATGGGTAGTTCCACCAATGGAGTGAAAAGAGCTTTCCTGGATCAGGCAACCCAGCAGGTTCTATGTAAAGCAATACTCACAGTGACATTTAGAGATTCGTACTCTCACTTTAAAACAAAAAAGGCAAGGCATGGTATAGAATAAACCAACATGAAATATCCATATCTGTGTCTATTATGTATATTTCTCATAAGGTAAGGTGTAGTTTCTTGATAATAAGCACAATCCATTTATAAATCTTTTTGTTCTCAAACTAAATACTAGTACATAGCTTGCCTTAACCATCCGGCATAAAGCAGTACCACTTCAGAGCTAAAACTTGCAGCATGTTTCAACTTTGTTGTAAAGTCTCAATATTACTAGGTAGTACTGCTGGGTATTTTCAGACTTAGAAAGTGCAAAAAAAGGTCACAAAAATATTGATTTCCTTTATAAAATTAATAAATTGCGGCATTTCATATATGTACATTGTCCTGTTCCCTTATGAATATATGCAAGTTGAATAAAGATTTATAAGAATCAGCTGGTAATCAGAATTGAGTAGAGTATATTTTTTAATAAAACCCATGAAGATCCTGTGTTTTGCTTATACAGGCAAAAGACTTGCATGTGCTGTTTTCCTTAAATTTGGTTGACTCTCATTTACTTGCTGATCAGACCACTCCAGGTGAAGTCTTTCGTGACTGGCAAAAGGGAAACATTGCACCCATTTATAAAAAGGGTAGCAAGGAGGACCCTGGGAATTACTGACCTGTCAGCCCCACCTCTGTGCCTGGGAAGATCATGGAACAGATCCTTCTAGAAGCTATGCTAAGGCATATGGAGGACAGGAAGGTGATTTGAGACAGCCAGTATGGCTTCACCAAGGGGAAGTCCTGCCTGACCAAGCTAGTGGTCTTCTCTGATGGAGTGACAACATCACAAGGGATGGACAAGGGAAGAGCTACTGATGTCACCTGTCTGGACTTCTGTAAGGCCTTTGACACAGTCCTCCATAACATCCTTCTCTCTGCAGTGGAGAGATGGATTTGATGGGTGGACTATTGGGTGGATGAGGAGCTGGTTGGATGGTTGCATCCAGAGGGTAGTGGTCAACAGTTCAATATCCAGATGGAGACTGTTGATGAGTGGTGACCCTCAGGGGTCAGTATTGGGACCAGTACTCTTTAATATCTTCATCAGTGACATAGGCAGTGGGATCAAGTGCACCCTCAGCAAGTTTGCAGACGACACCAAGCTGAGTGGTGCTATTGACACGCCTGAAGGATGGGATGCCATCCAGAGAGACCTGGACAAGCTCTACAGGTTGGCGTATATGAACCTCATGAGGTTCAACAAGGCCAAGTGCAGGGTCCTGCAGCTCGGTTGGGGCAGCCCCAGTATCAATACAGGCTGGGGG
>NW_010558563.1:0-242 GCF_000687285.1 Phaethon lepturus
TGACTCACGGCGTGCAGCGTACAACAAGATCATGCCAGCTACGCCCAATCCACACCCTTGCCGGTTTTCACCTTAGATACCCGAGTCTTTCAAGCACTAATTTGTTGGGTGGCACTGGAAAACAAAAGACTGTCCTGCAACAGCAGTGCAAACACAGGGCTCTGCAAAGTCACGGGGAGACAAAAACTCGGGGACCCTTTTCTAGCTGAATTCTTACAGGGAAATCGCAGCCCCGTTGTTAA
>NW_010558564.1:0-926 GCF_000687285.1 Phaethon lepturus
AGAGGTGATGGGGAACGGGCTCTGCCGTGGGGTGGGTCCGAGCCGAGCCCTTGGGGCCGGCCGGGGGCGAGCCCAGCTACGTAGGTGCTACGTAGTTGCTGGTATGTGATGTTAAATAAGAAAGAGCAGGGTTTTTTTGAATACAGCATACGACTAGAGAAGGTGAGATTATTTGCGGCAAACAATGGCGTTGATAACTTTTTCCGTTCTTCGCTTTCCTGCGAGTAAACATCTATTCTTCTGACTTTTATATAAGCGTTCAGCGGCCGGGATTGTTTCTGTCCTGACTGGATGTCTCCCAGCCGGGGAAAGAGCTTTCCTGTTGCCTGCCCAAATTCCTCCTCAGTGATCTGCTAAAGCCCAGGGCGGCTTTGCCTTTCCCTGACCGCGCTTGCACCCGAAAACCTCCCTAACCTCAACTTAGCAAAAGCAGATGAAAGCGCTCTGGGGGCTCCCCAGGGAGAATTAACGATCTGCAAACAGATGGATTCTCGCAAAACGTCTTTTTCTTGCTCTCCTCCCCTCTCTGCTGCTGACATATATATTTGGAGAGACGCTTGGAAAAACGTGGCCCTGGGCGTAGGGTCCCCCGGGGGAGCTTTCGGAGTTTGTGGGGTTCACCAGCGCCGCAAGCAGGCGGTCGGCAGGGAGGAGGAGGAGGAGGGAGCATCAGGAAGGGAAGGCCATTAATTTCTTTACTCAACTGGCTTCTGCCAGTGCTGCCTGGGAACCGGGGTCCTCAAAATCCGCCCTCCGGGAAAGCAAAGCCGCGCCACGCAGGTGAGGTCCCTGCTGCCTTGGCCCACAACCCGATGCCGTCAGCGGTCGAGCTGCGAAGCCGGGGCTCCTACTCCAAGATATTTTTATTGCCTGGGAACCAGGCTGAGGAAAGGTGTGGCCCGGTCTTTTTTTTTTTTTTTTTTTTT
>NW_010558564.1:1135-1530 GCF_000687285.1 Phaethon lepturus
GTGGCCTGTTTTTTTTTTTTTTTGTTTTTTTTTTTTTTTCTTTTCCCTTCCTTTATTTGGCTGAACCCAGGAAAACGCAGGGGATGGCTTACGTTTTGGAGCGGCGCGATGGACTCTGCTCCGCAGACGGCTCCGTGCAACCGGCAGGGCCACAGAGACGCTGCTCGTCCTCCTCTTTTCCCCCAAATTGTTATTTTTCACAACCCTTGGCGGCGTTAGAGACGAGCGCATCTGGTTCCCCGGGGCAAGAAGGCAGGGGAACCCTGGGGACCCCCGGGGGGGGCCGTGCTTCCCAGCTCCCCGCAGGAAGGAGCTGCTGCTGGCAGCCTAAAAACAGGGCTGGTACGTCACGGCCGGCGGTTTCTCGGCACTCGCCGGGAAACCCCGAACACGCT
>NW_010558565.1:0-344 GCF_000687285.1 Phaethon lepturus
GGGGAGCAGCGGACGGCCTGGTTTACAGATATGCTGGCGTACCTGGACGTTACGCAGAACAGGATCGAGAAGCACAGGTGTGCTTTGGTGTATGATTTCCTTGTAAGGTTTAGAAAACAGCCCCAGTTCTGTCCATCATGACAACTACAAACAAGATCCTCCAGTAGGTAAAGGGGGGGAAGCAGCAAACTGCAGCAATTTCCTGTAGAAATGGGCTGGCTTGAGGCTACAGATGTTGGCACCAGCCCGTCTAAAACAAAAATAATGGCAGACCATTAAAATAAAGCGATCTCTTCAGATGAGAAACAATTATGCTTTTCAAAGCAAGTGCACATGTCTTTACA
>NW_010558566.1:0-248 GCF_000687285.1 Phaethon lepturus
CCAGCCCCCCCAGGTGTCCCCCCCAGCCCCAGCTGCTCCTCTGCCTCTCTTCAGGTCCGTGGGCTTGCTGACCGCTATGGGCTGCGGGTGCACATGGACGGGGCGCGGCTGATGAATGCAGCAGTGGCCCAGAATGTGGAACCAGCTTCTTCAGGTCCGTGGGCTTGCTGACCGCTATGGGCTGCGGGTGCACATGGACGGGGCGCGGCTGATGAATGCAGCAGTGGCCCAGAATGTGGAACCAGCTT
>NW_010558567.1:0-213 GCF_000687285.1 Phaethon lepturus
CCCCCCCATCATTTTAGGAGCCACCATCGGGCGCTTGCTGGGCGAGACGGTGGCCCTGCTCTTCCCCCAGGGCCTCCGTTCGGAGGGGGACTCGCGCCCCGTCATCCCCGGCGGCTACGCCCTGGCCGGTGAGTCAGTGGGGAAGGGGACACACCCCCATGGGTGGGGGACACCCACCACCCATCCACTGACCCCCCCGACTGGTTTTTCACA
>NW_010558567.1:403-706 GCF_000687285.1 Phaethon lepturus
TCACCCAGAAGCATCAACCATCCTTCTATGATGGCACCATCATTGTCAAGAAGCTGCCCTACCTGCCCCCCATCCGCAGCCGGCACATGGCGTAAGCCCCCCGCTGTTTCAAACCCTGTATTTTGGGGTGATTTGCTGCAAAACGGTGGATATTATTTTTTTTTGTGACTCACCAGCTCCTACCAAGTGATGGTGGAGGAGTTCATGGAACACCAGGTGGTGGCCTTGGCCAAGGGCGGTGGCTTCGAGGAGGTGCTGGCGGCCTTGGATGCCTCCGCCGATGCCGAATACCCTGCGGTGGAG
>NW_010558567.1:871-1165 GCF_000687285.1 Phaethon lepturus
GCCGCCGGCTGGCCCCCTCCCCCCAGAGCCACAGGCACCCTCAGGCACCGCCAGGGGAGAAGGTAAATGGGGGGGTGAGCACCCCTCCACACCCAAAAAAGCTGCTTTTCCACCCCAAAAATTAACACGTCACATTCTCCAAGCTGGCCACCGCAGGGACGCTCGGGGACAACTGCGCCATAGAGCCCATCGTGCTCCAGCTCTCACCGTGGACCTCCCTGCACCAGGTTGGTGGGGGGGACACACACGCGTCCTGGTGGGACCGGGAGCCACCGAACCGCCCCCCCGCCGACC
>NW_010558567.1:1193-2494 GCF_000687285.1 Phaethon lepturus
GTGGCTTCATCCCCACGTGTCCCCGCTGCCACCTCCCCAAGGCCCATCACCTCTTCGAGCTGCTGAAGCTGCAGCGCATCTTCGTCACCCGCTTCGGGGAGCTGGTGGGAGCCGTCAGCCGGGTGGAGGTGAGTGAGGGGGGACAAGGTGGGGACAAAACGGGGGGGACAAGGCGGGGATAGGACCCCTCCACACACACCTCCTCTGTCCCCTTGCAGCTGCGGAGAGCGATCGAGGAGCTCGCCAACCCCAAGTGATGACTTTTGGGGACCCCAAGGGACCCCTCCCCAAGGGACGGCACCCATGGGAAGTTATCCTGACACCCCCCAAAATCATGGGGGCGTCGCCCCCACCCGGGGATCCTGACCCCCCCCAAAATCATGGGGGTGTCCCCCCACCCCGGGGAGCGCAAGCGTCCGGGCTGGGGGGGTGTGCTCTTGCATTAAATACGTCAATCCATCAATGCTCCCTCTTCTTCCTCCTCCTTCTCCAGCCCCACGGGGTTCATTTTGGGGTGGTGCCACCTGCCCTGCCCCACAGCGAGGCTCAAACCCCCCTAAAATCACCCCAAAACTGCACCCAGCCCCAGGCCATGCACCATGCACCGAAGTGCCCCAGTCTCAGCGACCACCCTGCCCCATGGACCCCTCCCCTATAATTATTGGTGCATAATTATCTTTTGCAATTAATAAGGGTCCTGGGTATTTTGCAACCCCAAGATTCTGGAGGAAATGGGGGGCTGAGCCCCCCCAACAGCTCTTTGGGCCCCCCCTAAACTGGGGCGCAGTGTTTTTGGGGGGAGCAGAGGGCGCGGCAGGCGGTAACGAAGACAGAGTAATTAAGCACGCCAGGGTAATTAAGCACGGTGGGGCAGGTTGGGCGAGGCGGGCATGCCCGGGCCCAGCCGGAGGAGAGGTGAAGTGGGGTCAACGCCAGGGAGACACCCCAAAACTGGGGCAGGCGATGGGAGAGGCGCTGGGATGGGTGCTGGGGTGAGCAGGGATGCGGTGCAGCACCCATGTGCCCCATGGAGGGTGCTCAGTGGGGTGAGGGCGAGGCAGTGGGGACAGCAGCAGAGTGGGAGGGGGGTGTGTGGGGCACCCCAAAGGTCCCCCTTGCCCCGTGCCTCAGTTTCCCCATCATTCAACACTGGCCCCACCATAGGCAAATAAAGATAAGGCGCTGCTGGGTGCCGCTGTGCACCCCAATCCGGTGTGTCCCCCGCACCCCGGCTCCTCCCCGTGCGCTGCCAGACTTTGAGCCGGGACCGAGGGCAGAGGGGGGGCTGAGACCAGCAAACT
>NW_010558567.1:2546-7594 GCF_000687285.1 Phaethon lepturus
CCGGGACCGAGGGCAGAGGTGGGGCTGAGACCAGCAAACTTGTGACACGCGTGGGGCATCCACAGGCCCCAAAGCCCCGAAATACGGCAAAACCCACCCAAAGAGCAGCTTTCGCAGCAAGATGCTGGCCCTCACTAAACCACCCCCCTCCTTTTTTATGGTTTTGGTGGCGGAGGGGGAAACCAAACCTTTTTCCGGCTTTTTTCCACCCAGTTATTTGCAGGCACCGGGCAGCCGGCCCCGCTGCCGCCACGGCTCGGGGTTGGCTTCGGGGGAAAAAAAGCCAAATTCCTTGTGGGTTTTGCTCAGGAAAAGAGGCCCCAGATGGGAAATGCTCCTTGAGCTGCGTGCAACCCCTTAAACCCCCCACTAACCCCTTAAAATCCCCTTAAAAACACCCATAACCCCTTAAAAGTCCCTTAAAACCCCCTTAAAAACCCCCTTAACAATCCCAATAACTGCTTAAATTCGGGGGAAAAAAAGCCAAATTCCTTGTGGGTTTTGCTCAGGAAAAGAGGCCCCAGATGGGAAATGCTCCTTGAGCTGCGTGCAACCCCTTAAACCCCCCACTAACCCCTTAAAATCCCCTTAAAAACACCCATAACCCCTTAAAAGTCCCTTAAAACCCCCTTAAAAACCCCCTTAACAATCCCAATAACTGCTTAAAACCCCCCAAAACCCCTTAAAACTCCCTTAAAAACCCCCATAACCCCCTAAAACCCACTTTAAACCTCCTTAAAAACCCCCAAACTTTGAAATGCCTTAAAAACCTCCTTAAACCCCCTTATAAACCCCCTTTAAAAAAAACTTAAAAGGCCCTTAGAACCCCTCAAAACGCTTTAAACCCCCTTAAAAAATCCTAAAACCCCATTACAACCCCTCAAAATCTTTTAAACCCCCTTAAAAATCCTAAAACCCCCTTAACCCCCTCCTTAAAACCCCTTAAAACCTCTTTAAAACCCCTTAAACCCAGGGGCAAACCTGGTTTTAAGGTTGGTTTTAACCTGGTTTTAAGCCTGGCATCCCTCTTTGCCCCCCAAATTCCTGCTATCACCGCAAGCCAGGGGGAAACAACGATTTTATAGAAAAAAACCAACCAAGTATATTTTTATTTGAATCAAAACCCTACGAAAATCCCCCAAACCCCTGAAAATCCACGAAAAAAGGGAGGAGGGGGGGGGGGGAGAGGAAGAGGGGGGTTTGGTTTTTTTCTTTAAATTTTCCCCCTTTTTGCTCTCCCGTATCTGACGCTACCTTTGCTTCGTCGCAATAAATATACAAAAATAGAATAAATTAGGTTAAAAAATAAAAGGAAAAGGTAACACTGACAGATCAGCGTTAAAGGGGAAAAAAAACCAAAAACCAAACACCCAAAACCCGGCGGGAGAGGAATAAATAGGGAGGAAAAAAGCAAAAATGAGCCAGTTTTGGGGCTGGGCCCTTTTTTTTTTTCTTGAAATGTGGAAAAAAAAAGAGGAAAACCCCCCAAAACACCCCTTCCCCCAGCCCAAAACGAGCTTGAAATTTAATTTTTGTCTTTTTTTTTTTTTTCGGGGGGTGGGTGGATGGGGGTGACACCCGTTTCGTCCCCAACCCCGGGGATAATATTAATAATAATACTATTAAAAAAACCCTTAATAATAATAGAAATAATAAATAAACCCCTCGGGGAGGAAGAGGAGGGGGTCTTCATTTCTTTGCTTTCAAGTATTCTGGGGGCGCGGGGGGGTGCTAAATAGGGACCCCCCCGGAGCCGACCTGCTCCTGCAGCCCCAGCAGGCTGTAGGCGATGCGCTTCTGGTGCCCCGGCAAGCGCACCCCGATTTTCTTGATGTCGCTGGCGGAAAAGAACAGAAAAAAAAAAAAAAAAAGAGTTATTTGGAGTAGAAAAAGCCCAAAAAAGGGTCCAGGGGGGAGCAGGGGCAGCTCCAGCCCTCTGGTTTTGGGGGACCTGTGGCTGCCTGCCCCCCGCCGGGTCCCTCCCGGGGGCAGACAGACGGACGCGGCTCGTCCCGATCTCCCCGCGGCGGATCCCGGCCGGGAACGTCTAGTTTCCCCCATCCCTCGGGCCACCAACGCTGCCGGAGCGAGTTCCCTTCCCGGCGCGTCCCTGTCCCCATGGGGGCTGCGAGGGGACGGTGTGGGGACATGCCATAGGGGCAGCGTGGGGACACCATGGGGACACCAAGGGGAGATCTAGGGGACACAACGTGGGGACACCATGGGGAGATCAAGGGGATACCATGGAGACAGTATGGAGACACCAAGGAGATACCATGGGGACACCATGGGGGTGCAACTTGGGCCACCAAGGAGACACCATGGGGACACCACAGGGACACAGCATGGGGACACCATGGGGACAGTATGAGGACAGTATGGGGACACCAAGGAGGCAGCGTGAAGTCACCACAGGGGACACGGTGTGGAGACACCAAGGAGACACAGCCTGGGGACGCAACTTGGGGACATCAAGGAGACACCATGGGGATGCAAATTGGGGACACCAAGGAGACACCATGGGGACACAACTTGGGGACATCAAGGAGACACTATGGGGACACAACTTGGGGACACCATGGGGACGCAACTTGGGGACGCAACTTGGGGACACCAAGGAGACATCGTGGAGGCACAACTTGGGGACACCAAGGAGACACCATGGGGACACAACTTGGGGACACCACGGGGACACAACTTGGGGACACAATGGGGACACCCCAAGGGGACACCCCGTGGGGACGTGACTCACTCGCTGGTCATCTGCAGGACCTTCTCGATGGTGCTGTAGCCCGAGGCCATGAAGTGCTCGGTGTACTGGGGCATGCGGATGGACTCCAGCCACTCGGGGACCGAGCGGAAGGGGACGCCCTCCGAGCCGCTGCTGCTGGGCAGGCGGATGGAGACCCTGCGGGGCGCGGGGGGCGTGAGAAACCAGGCAAAAAACCCCCAACCCAACCAAACACCCATGCCGAAATGGAAAGGTGCAAAAAAACCCAAAAAACCCAAAAAACAACCCCCAAAAAAGGATGCAGAGGTGGAAGGATGCAAGAAAATAAATGCAAAAAACGGAAGGATGCAAAAAAAAAAAAAGATGGAGAAATGGGAAGATGCAAAAAAAGGATGGAGAAATGGGAAGATGCACAAAATGATGCAAAAATGGAAGGATGCACAAAGTGATGCAGAAATGGGAAGATGCAAAAAAGTAGTCTAGAAAGGAGAAGATGCTAAAAAAGGATGCAGAAGTAGAAGGGTGCAAGGAAAACAAAAAAAAAAAGCCAAAATGGAAGGATGCAAAAAAGGATGCAGAAATGGAAGGGTGCAAAAAGGTAGTGCAGAAATGGAAAGATGCAAAAAAACCTCAACGATGCAGAAATGGGGAGATGAAAAAAGTAATACAAAGATTGAAAGATGCAAAAAGTAACACAAAAATGGAAAGAGGCAAAAAAAAGGATGCAGAAATGGGAAGATGCAAAATGGAACACAAAGATCAAGAGATGCAAAAATGAAAGGATGCAAAAAACGATGCAAAAATGGAAGGGTGCAAAAAAAGGACGCAGAAGTGGAAGGGTGCAAGAAAATAAATGCAAAAATGGAAGGATGCAAAAAATGATGCAAAAAATGATGCGGAAATGGAAGGGTGCAAAAAGTAATGCAAAAATTGAAAAAGCAGCAAACAACCAACACACAAATGCGAAAGGAAACACCAAAATGTAAAGATGCACTAAACAACGCCGCAGCGCAAAGATGCAAAAGCCCAATGCAAATTGGAATGCAAATAGTGCAAAAAAAAAAGCGAGAGGCGATGCAGAAGCGCCCAGATGTAAAAAGGAATGCAGAAATGTGGAGATGCAGAGTAACGCAAAAAGTGGAAACGCAAAAAATAAGGCAAGAACGTAAAAAAGCAGGAAACAATGCGAAAATGCCAAAGGGAAAAGAAAAAGCTAAACTGCACCGATGCAAGGAAGCAGAAAAGAACGCAGGAAAAACTGCAAAAACAATTCAAGAACGCAAAGATACAGAAAAGAATGCAAGAATATAAAATGGCAAAACCGATGCCAAAAAATGCAAAGATGAAAAAATGAACGCAAGAACGCAGCGGCGCAAAAAGCGATGCAAGGATGCAAAGATGCCAGAAGCAGCACAGGAATGCAAACCTGCCAAAGCAATGCAAAACTGCAAATAGGCAAAAAAGAGAGCAGGAAGGCAACGACGCAAAAAGCAACGCAAGAATGTCAAGGTGCCAAAAGCAAAGCAAGATGGCAAAAGGTGCAGGAGCAACGCAAAATGGCAATGGTGCAAGAATGCGAAGGTGCAAAAAAGCAGTGCGAGAATGCAAAGGTGCAAAAAAGGCAACGCAAAAAGGCAAAGGTGCAAAAAGCAACGCAAAATGGCAATGGTGCAAGAATGCGAAGGTGCAAAAAAGCAGTGCGAGAATGCAAAGGTGCAAAAAAGGCAACGCAAAAAGGCAAAGGTGCAAAAAGCAACGCAAAATGGCAATGGTGCAAGAATGCGAAGGTGCAAAAAAGCAGTGCGAGAATGCAAAGGTGCAAAAAGCAATGCAAGAATGGCAACGGAGCCAAAAAGCAACGCAAAATGGCAATGGTGCAAGAATGCGAAGGTGCAAAAAAGCAGTGCGAGAATGCAAAGGTGCAAAAAAGGCAACGCAAAAAGGCAAAGGTGCAAAAAGATGCAAAAAAAGCAATGCAAAATGGCAAAAGGTGCAAGAAAAGCAATGCAAAATGGCAACGGTGCAAGAATGCGAAGGTGCAAAAAAGCAACGCAAGAATGCAAAGGTGCAAAAAAAGCAGTGCAAGAAGGCAGAGGTGCAAAAAAGGCAACGCAAAATGGCATCGGCGCAGGATTACAAAGGTGCAAAAAGCAACGCAAAAAATGCAGAGATGCAAAAAAGAGAGCGCAAAAAAAAAAGGGCAAAGGTGCAAAGGGCGATGCAAAAATGCAAAGGTGCACAGGAGCGTGCAAGAGCGCAACGCTGCAAATACCACCTTCCCCCCCCCGGCTCCTTTGCCCCCTCCCAGCTCGCGCCG
>NW_010558567.1:7612-8101 GCF_000687285.1 Phaethon lepturus
CGAAGTCCGCCAACGCCTTGAGGGACTCGGGGGCGCGGATGAGCTTGTCGAGGATGCTGACGATATCGGCGAACTTGGGGCGCCGGCCGCGCTCCTGCTGCCAGCATTGCATCATCAGCTGGTAGATGGCGGAGGGACAATCCAGGGGGGCGGGGAGGCGGAAGCCCTCGTTGATGGCCTTCATCACCTACGAGGAGGAGGAGGAGGAGGAGGAGTGCCCCCGTGGCCGACACCCCGCCTTGGTGGCACTTACGCTGGTGGTGTAGGTGGCTTCAGGGTCATCTTCCAACACCCTCGAGAGCCCAAAATCGGACACTTTGCACACCAGGTTGCTGTTCACCAAAATGTTCCGGGCGGCCAGATCCCGGTGGACGTAATTCATGTTGGCCAAGTATTTCATGCCGGCGGCGATGCCCCTCAACATCCCCCCCAGCTGGATGACGCCGAATTCCCCCTCTTTTTCCTGGGGCAAGGGGAGAATCTGGACTC
>NW_010558568.1:0-38919 GCF_000687285.1 Phaethon lepturus
TCCAGGAGAATGCTGTGGGAGATGCTGTCCAGGTAGACAACATCCACAGCGTTCCCCTCATCCACTAGGCAGGTCACCTGGTCATAGAAGGAGATCAGGCTGGTCAAGCAGGACCTGCCTTTCATGAACCCATGCTGGCTGAGCCTGATTCCTTGGTTGTCCTGCAGATGCCCTGTGAGCACTCTCAAGACCAACTGCTCCATGATCTTCCCCGGAAGATCATGGAATTTAATTTATTTGAATTAAATTTAAGTATACTTGAATTAATTTGTGCATCAAATGTACATGTATATTCTTTGCTGTGTTGGGATAGAGTTAATTTTCCTCATAGTAGCCAGTATGGAGCTATGTTTTGGATTTGTGCTGAAACAGTGTTGATAATTCAGGGATATTTTCATTATTGCTGAGCAGTGTTTACATAGAGTCAAGGCCTTTTCCGGTTCTCACCCCAACCCACCAGCGAGGAGGCTGGGGGTGTACAAGAAGTTGGGAGGTGACACAGCTGGGACAGCTGACCCCAACTGACCAAAGGGATATTCCATACCATATGACATTATGCTCAGCATATAAAACTGGGGAAAGAAGAAGGAAGGCCAGTGGAGCCTTCAGGGGGGGACTTCCTTCAGGGAGGGCCTTCGCCTCAGAACTTTTCTTCAAATTTTTATCACTTTGAATGGGAATACTGTTGATTATTATTATCAGTGGCAGTGCAGGTTGCCACCTATCCATCTCTACTTACTTAAGAGAATGTTCTAAATAAAGAGTGTTTGGATTTACTTACTTCATCTCTTAAAATTACTAAGCCAAAATTTGCCTGCTATGACATAACTCAGTAAGATTTCTAATACTACATCAGTGATGAGCTTGTCTTGTCCCCATTATGTTAGTAAGCATCACAGAACATCAAAATGTACATATTTAGTTTCTAAACAAATCATGTTTTCTGCTTGTCTTTTTGTTTCTTAATTTACTTAGTCGGAAATATTTCTTGATAGTAACAGCTACTTTTGAAAAGGATCTGAGGTCTAAGTACAAAATTAGACTAAAATGCAGCATATTACAGCTGATATCTGGGTAATATTTATAATAGAACAATTACCTGCATGGTTATTAATAGAAGCATCAAGGTAGACGTGTACTTTAAAAGATAAAAAAAGGACAAACAGAAAGAAATACAGCTAAACCAAGATAAGACATTCCAACTGGAGGCAGCAGTTGAAATATTTCCAGTTAAAACCAGCAAAAACATCCTACAGAGGTAGTCTTACAATTGGTATTATGAGACTTTCAGCATGATAGAAATGCACACTTTTATGTGTTTTGCTGAAAAAATTCCCACAGAGTAGAAAAGGGAAGAGATGTATTTAATTTAGAGAGGCAAAAACTGTAGGAAGGTTTGGCAATGGACTCTGAATATATGAAAAACAAACAGGAAAGTGTTCTCTTTGTTCACTGGGGATAAAACATGTGGTAAAAGGCTTAAAGAGCAGCTGGAGACATTTGATTTTACACAAGCAAAGCTTTGCAACAGTAAGGACAGATAAACGGAGACTAGCTTGACTGGGAGTCTCCATGTCAGGATGCTTTTAAGAAGAACAGCAACATGTGATGTCAGTGATTATTAAGTTGCCTTTCTTCTCGCCTTGAGAGGGAGGATAGACTAGAAGAACTTCTGAGGTTCTGTGGTCTCCTACAACTGTGTGTAGCCACTTGAGAATCGTTATTGAAATCACTGCCTGCTCTTGTCTGCTCAAAGTAAAGTGTTTGCTTAAGTTTTGGCAACAAGAGGGCATTTGTAAACCGCAAGTTGTAAAATTCTTTCAAAATCATTGTGATGCGCTTGTCATTTTTATGCTTTGGAGGTAGCTAATAGTGTTTGCTACAAGATCTAGGCTATTCTATTATCTTTACTGTATGAATCCCATTACTTGCCCCTATGCATGGGCAACTGAACTGAGCCTTCCAGTGACAATAAGTCATTTGACTGCAGCCTCCATAGTTGCATGAAAAGGATTGCAAGCTATTAACATTGTTTTCAAGACATCCTGTCAAACTGGCTGGCTGATTAATAAAGAGAAATCATCCATAGAAAATAAAAGAATTTTCTCCTTCAAACAGGGAAGAGGGGACCAGTTCAATGCAGCTAAGAGGAGCCCTTTTGTATATACATCCTGAGGAAAAAAAAAGCTTATGCAATTCTGGTGTAGAAATCAGCTGGACAAATACTAGAAGTGCCACACTTTTCGTGCACAGGTTATCTGTCATTTCTAGTTCTGAACTGGGTCTGGGGGACATGCTCATTCGAATAGTTACTGGAAGGCAATGACAGAAGAAAGGTCTGTCTTGTTTCTTTACCCTTTTCGTCTGTCTTTTCTTTTTAGAGAAAACATAGATTTTCTGAAAAGGAAAAAAGATGGAAGAAACACTCACTGGAGGACAAACTGGAGCAAGCTGGGACTAAATATGTCCCTGTTTTCTTAAGGAGATGCTAACTGAATTCTTTTCTCATCCAATTCAAAAGAGGAGCTGAGGTGACTCAGTGTGTCATGGAAAGAAAGCCCAACTGAAGCTAAGTGTAATGTGGGAAGCTGTTATTTGAACCAATTATTTTGTGCAATTCTACATATGTGTCCATAAGTAAACCTAAAGGGCCAAAAACAACTGACTTAGACACAATTGTTACATTTTGCTGACTATTTTTATGTCTTTTGTTTAAACACCTTGGGATGGAATAAAGAATTCTGTTTTGTGTATGTAGTCTTTCTAACATTCTTTGTTTTAGAATAAGTTTAAATAAAATAAAACAGCACTCAGTGCTTTCTTTCTCCAGTCTACATAATGTCTTTCATCCTGGGTGACAGAACCCTAGAGATGATCAAGTGGATGTCGGAGCCCAATTTTTGCCATGCATTTTAAGCATCTGGTGTTGACTCAATGCTTGTGTCAAGAGTAGAAGAAATATGAATATATATCTCAAGTTAATATGTAAAGTAAAATCCCTCTTACGTGGAAAGAAGCATCCAGGGAGACTAGAAAGAAGAAAGAGTTATGATGATGACAAATGTTGCTCTTACTAGGATTTTTTTTCCACATCAGGCCTTAAACTTTGCAATACTGCTAATGCACATTTCATTTTACCTACATCAGTACCAATTTTTCCCTATAAATATAACATATAAATTTGAATTTTCAAATAAATGATCAATAACAAAATATTGTTTTATCTTAGTTTTTGAGATGAGTAAAGAACAGCTACTAGTATATCCTTTTTTGAAATAAGGTCAGCTGAAGCCTTGGGGTAAAAATTGAATGAAGTCTGCGAGATAATAACAGGCAAAACAAAATGTAGGTTTTGGTCTATGCTTTGCCTAGAGGAGACAGTAGCAATGAAATTCCCAACCGTTACTGAATATTGATATGCTTTAGGGAGACCACTCTAACTTTAAACGGTGAGAGAGGACTGTACACTTTCTGTAACTGTGAGAAAATCAAAACTACCATCAAAGCATTCATCAGGCAGCAGGCATGCATGATATGTCCAGATGGATAGGCAAGACTATATTACTCTGTGAAGAATAATATAATCCTGCCATTTGCTGAATAGCAGCCAATAAAATTCACTGCCTCTATGTAGCAAAGAGGCTTTAGTTTATTTTTAATTTCTGATTAATGCTCTGTGAATGGATCTTTGGCCAGTGTGTGCTTTGAATCACATGTGTCCATGGGGATAGAAAGCTTTGATCATCTTGCATAAAGATCTCATTAGGAACTAGTGAAAGACTTTATTTACAAAATGCACAAGGAAATAAACTGCCCCCAAACCAAAAGATATTTTTTTAAAAAAATTGTTCTCTGGCAGCAGAGACAATAATTAGGAAGCAGACCCCATGCTGAGCATGTAGTTAGCTGCTTAGTTTTCCTTTTAGTCAGGTAAAATATTTGATGAGTGGTGAAAATTGGACCTTCAGGTATCTAGACATAGTCCATTGCTTAAAAGAAAATATTCCGTGCCTTGACATATGGATCATATAACTGCCAAGTACGCCTCCTATCTGGCTTTGGTGCAAGAGCATATGATGGGGGGACAGAGATTTTGTTGAAGAATACCAGGAAGATGAAAAGCTGGTAAACAGTTGGTAGCAAAACTGCTCTCCAGATACCACTGTGCACAGTAATTGTATTGACCTTTAAGAAAAACAAAAAATGTGCTAATTGAAATATAATTTTTTAATCTGACTTAGTATTTGTAGTGGCTTTGTATGAAATTTAAGCAGAAGCTCTGTTTACTGTATTTTCACTAAAGGACTTTCAGTACACTGGTAAGTATTTGTAAAAGAAAGAGTAATGGATTCCTCAGATCATAGGAAAGTCCTACCTTTCTGAAGACAGAAGAAGAAATTATTATAAAATTTAGCCTTTTATTAGAAACTGTAACCAGAATGGAAAATGGAAATTATCGTGCTTAATTCAATTCAACTAAATAATACTTTTTTTATAAAGGAATGGATGAATTGTAAATAAAGAATGAAATGTATCAATACATATAATCTTATCTATAGTTTAAGAGATATTGTTTCATTATTTTGTCAGTTGTATGAATCGTTTTTATGGTATTTATAGATGTTTTGGCAGAGCATGAATATTTTGAATTAGTATCATGCGTTCTGAAGTGCCAGAAGGAGACTCATAGAATCATAGAAGTGGTCTATATTTACTAATGAACATTTTGCTTTGGATTTCATAAGTCAGGTCACTTTATGCTGACAAATTAAAGTTGCTGGTTACATTTGCAGATGCTGAATGAATTGTAGTTGTTGCAATTGCCAGTGGAAAAGAAGCTGACGCATTAAGTACTTGTACATGTTGCACATGCAGTTTAGGTATTGAGCTATCAATCCTGCATCCAGGGCTCCTATTAGAGGTTGTCTCTCCATTTTGAGCATGTGTCCATGCCTTCGTTCATGCTCAGGCTTGTTTCTTGCCCTTGGATCAAGATCAGAGGCAGGTTTGAAGAAACTTCCGGGGAATTCTGGGGGAGAAAAATTGGACCTCATGCGCTTGTCAGCATGGATCCTGCCTGTCTGCAGGGTGTATAGGCCAGCCAAAGCACCGTGTATGCCATCTGTCTTGGTACAGATGTCAGGTGAGGACATGTGATGTTGTTCAAAGGACTGGCAGATGGGTAGATGTAGGTAGCTTAAAATTTGCCCGCTTTCCTGCTGTATAGGCAGCAGCATCTGAAATGGAAGGACTTTACAGGCATTCAGATATGGATGTATTCACAGAAGTCAGGAAGTCCACCTGTTTGGTGTTTGGCCAAGGCTTCTAAACAGTGTACACTCCATCCAATTATTCAAAAATGAAGTAAAGGCATCCTTTGTGTCCCAAACTGCTGTCTATAAAGGACTGTTATAAATTAAGAAAGAAGACTCTCGGAATTAGATAATCAGAATTCTTTGTCAAAACTCCACAACTGATGTCACCAAGCTCAGGGACTCAGTCTTTGAATTGGTTTCTCTAAAGTACCTCTAGAAGTTAAAAACCTCTAAAAGTGCTACTGAATTGTAGTATTTGGCCCAGTGACAGAGACTGGAAGAACCTTATGTCAGAAATTAATTATTTTAGTGCTGGGGTTTTTTACTACCTTTGTTAGAATATGCTAGTCGCACTTTATGTGGAAAGATAAAGAGAAGGAGCAGATGGTGGGATTATTTATTTCTGCCACCATAGTTTTTTGACAGCATTTGCTTCTATTTTGAGAACAAACATTTTTTTAAAATCAATATATATTTAACTATATATCTGTATGCATACATATATTTATGTATATGATAAATCCTAGGTGTGTTCAAATATTGCACACATGTATTTATGATTCATTCACAAGATGTTACTTCATCTACGATTTATTCACAAAATGTTACTCCAGAATGTCTACAAGTTGATGGTTTATTAATATTAATGTATTCCAATTGCTTTGGATTATCCTGTTTATTGAACAATGAGAAAAAATGGTATTCATTAACTCCAAGGAGACAAGCAAAATGACTTGCTGTTTTAAATGAAAACTTGTGAAATGTCTTATGGGAAGTGTTTTGCATAGGGAAGAAAACATAGATCTTTACTATTTCATGACAAGAAGCAATCTTGTCACTTAGTTTAAGCATGTCAGTCTTGCCCAAGACCAAATAAATACCGATTTAGTTGCACAAATAAAGAGGACTTTGTGGGTCATATAAAACGTCTTCTTGTCTTAACGATACAAAATTATTTAAAAGCCCATATGTGGCATATATAAGTAATCGCTCATTCAAAGACAGAAAAATGAGGAAAACTAGTAACCTCTGAATTCCTTACAGGTAGGTACTGAGTTTAGGCTTTTTATTATTTTCTAAATTTATGCTACTTAAGAATGGAATCGGATGAATTATTTTTTTGCTGTGTATTGATCTGTTACATATTTTCGATGTTAGATATATACAACAAAATTATGAAATCACCGGATTCAGTGAAATAAATGTAGCCTGCAAGGAAATTAAGAGCTTGCACAGGTACATGCAATATATGTAGACATTTAGGACATTGAGGAATTTTCTCCAAAGAAGGTGTTCAGTTCAACAGGTCTTTGAGCTTTTTGATAAAATCTTTGTCACGTTCAGATCAACATGAGGTCTTCTACTGATTTCAGTAGGATCAATACTTAATCTGTTGTAGCTAAGGAGTAAAACCCTTGATGTTGTAAGCAACTGCAGATAATAAGTGACTTTTTCTGATTAAAACCATATTATGAACACTAGCTCACCTTCTTGGAATATTAAGAGAGGCAAGTGGTAGGTACCTGAAACAGCTGAGGTTGAAGCAGATTGAATGCTGTCTGGCTCAGGATAGAGAAGCTGAGTGGATTCTTGGGTCATTTAGCAGGGGTAAGCTATTGTGGGAGGCTTAATACTCTATTGGCTTTTAGTATTTCATATGCCTGCATAGAATTGCACAACTGTTATCCTAGGTTTACATCAAGTTACTTTCCTTCCCAAAAGGCATACCACAGAAACAAAATGTTAGGTGAGTTAAAAGAAGTCCTACTACTACAGAAACAACTGAATATGAGAGTTTCATGTCTTGGTTTGAGACCTACAGCCAGTGTGAAATGGTGAAGCTATTCAAGATGCTCTTGCTAGTAATGGCTTTGTGCAATTTCTACTTAATTTCTTATCTCTGTATTAGGTAGCTTTCTGCCTTTGTATTAGGGACATGAAAGGATATCAATTTAACTCACTGGACATTTCATACTGAGACTTGTGTTTTTGTTTTTGTAGAAGATGTATATTTTGAGAGACTAGAAGTAACAGTAGATGTTTGTGATCTGATTTGAATGTAGACATTTGTTTTTCAATCAGTAATAACTGGACACATCCTTGCATCCAAGAGAAATTTCAAAGAATGCCTATGAGACATAAAGAAGTCACATACAAAATTCACAATAATAAAAAACACAGAATAGAAGGGTACATGGTACATAATACAGTTTTGATTTTACAAATTTTGATTAGTCTTTCTCTTTCCAAAGTAAATATTTACATTTTCTGGATTCCTTGTCATAACAATACACAAATCAAGTCAAAACATTTACTGTGAAAAATTGTTCTTTTTTCCTGATCGACAATTTTTAGCCATTTGGAAGGACAGATACAGTTGCATATTAATTTAATTTCTGTCTCAGAAAAAGAGACATTTACTTATTAACAAGGTACTTTTTTTTCAGTGTAAGTGAATTTTCTTTTGTAGAAGAAGCCTGGATAGAGACAATTCACATGTGTAATTTTCTCTTTTCAGTTCCTAGTATGTGGTACTGATAAACGTGATGTGTCTCTCCAACATAGTTCAGGTTTTCTGTTGACGGTGCACACAAAGATTTTGGACAGGACCAAGTAAGAATTAATTAAAAGCCTCATTTTTTTCTGCAGTCATCTACTGTGGTAGTTAACACATCTGTTCAGAGGAAGAAAGTAATTTATTAAAAAAGTCCATAAACAAAAAACCCCTTACAAGTGATGTCATGTACCTCTCACTTTCATATCTGTTACTAATATGCCAGACTGGAAACTTTCTTGCCCAACTCTCATTTTTGTGCTTTCTTCCATATTTATGAATTGCTTGAAATTACTCCCTTAACCCTATGCCAAATCACTATCTTCTGTTCATTCAAATTCTTCTAAAAATACATTGCTCTCAATGGACGACAAAACTAAAGCCTTCTCTTTAGTATCAACTGATATACTGGATTTTAATTTATTTACAGAATCTTAGTAAGATAGTGGTAATAGTCAGAAAACCTGATTTTGGTCTTTTCTCTGATTCTCGCAGGATGTTTTCAGCATTCAGAACTAATTCTTTCCCATCATTTTGAATAGATTACGAAATGAAAACCACTGGAGTTCTGGCACCACTGGCTTTTGAGGTGTTTTACATCCTTTGAAGATGTGAATCTCCTTTTCATTTTCCCTTCTTCGTGCTCCTTTAAAAGGCTGAAGCAGTTTGAAGGGCCCTGTAGGATCATGCATCAAGCCAAGAAGCAATTCAATTCCTTATGCTTGCCCCGTAATCTGCTCTAGTAAATGCTTGCATGAAAGTCCATGCTGAGCAAGAGAGGGACACGCCAAGAAGACATTCAGAGGCCTGGCACTGTTATGGGCTGCAGGACAGGCTGAGAAGCAGCTCTCAGCTAAACAGTCTCTGTGGAGGTGACTATATTACATGACAGGCATTTTTCTAGTCTGAAAAAGTCAAGCAGTTAGTGTTACTTACAGATGTCGTGGTCAGCATTTGTCTAGAGTTGGGCTATGCAGTTGTGCTGTGTACAAAAGTATAAAAAGCAAAAACTCTCCCACAGCCTTTGTTGGCAATGCCACAGGCTTCAGGCTGTCTGTGTGTAACTCTTAAATAAAATACATTACAGCATCTAAAATAGAGGAGTTTTTTGGTTACCAAAAGGCCAAGGATGAGTAACCTAATTACGAGACTGAATTCTGTTTTGTTTCTCTTTCCTCTGATTCTCCTACCTCAGGTCTAAAATTTATTATGTGGGAGGATGTTTTACATTTAGCAGATCTTCTTCTAGCTGAATAATAGCTTCATTTAAATTTGCATTGACAGGCTGGTGCAACACCATCATGCCAACATGTGAGCGTACACTCCTGCACAAAACAAAATGGCTTAGTTTTATACAGTGGGATTACACTCAAGGACCAATTTCCAAATACAAATAACTTGACATTTCAATTCCTCAACGTGTTAATAATGTCAGAAATTATTACTGCAATGTAACATACTATATTTGTATTCTTTGCTTAGATTACAAAAATAAGTTGTTAAAATAACAGTCTTCATTTGTCATTATCATACAGCTTAGTGATATTTACTGTTTTTGTCATTTTGGTTAAAATGTACTTTTGTTATAACTGGATCTGTACAACAAACTTGCTTCAGGTTACAAATCCAAATGTAAGTTCTATGGTCCAAGATGTTTTTTTTAACCTAGCATGAAACAGTACTTGTTTGAAATGAAGTTTAGCAAAATAAAAATAAACAAACAAAATCATCAGTATTGAAGAAGTGTTATTTAAGCAATCCAAGTAGTTAAATAATTCAGATGATAAACTTTTTTACTTAGTATCCAGAAGCTCATACCCAAGAATGCTGAAGACTCAGATGAATTCCAATAATATTTTTAAAGCTCTAAATTTTAAAGCTGTTAATTCTTTTTTAATGAGGTTTTTTTACTACTATCATACAACTATGTGTCTGAACCAGTGTTTTTCAAGGTTCCTTTTTAGGTTGTATTTGAAATGTTTTTTATCTAATAATATATTATGTTCAAAACTGTCATTTACACCAGAGTGGTTTTGTTCCTGTAAATAACATTTCTAATTATTTAATCTTTCAAGGAAGGCAACTCTGAAGTGTTGCAAAGTCCTGCTTGAAATTTAAGTTGATGTTACAGACTCTTATGCAGAGTATATTCCTCCTTCTGTTATTGCACCATAAATTTTACTTAACATTGAATCTTTATTTGTGTTTCACCTACCCCACTACTCCAGTTTCTGCTATTTCTGCTTAAAAAAATAATAAATAAAACTTCAGAAAGTGGAAATCAAGATTAGACATATCATTAGGACAAATGGCTGCTAGTGCTAGCAGTAGAGCAGTGCATGAATGTATGTTTACAGTATTTTGTCTACTCTAGTTTAAAATGCTTCATATGTAATATCAAATTAAACAGTAAAAAAGAAAACAAAAACCCAAGGAATTCCCTAAAGATATTTCCATAGATTTTCTGGAAATGTGAGCATTGGCCAATTCAAGGAGAGTCATTAAATTCACTTGAATGCAACAAAGCCTCCCATATTTTAGCTCTTGACCAACAGTGCTTCCACAGCATCAACATCTTTCACACTTTGCCCCCGTAAGGAGTAGGCTAGAGATGAGCAAGAGGTTGGGAGGGGACACAGCTGGGACAGCTGACGCCAATTGACCAAAGCACTATTCAATGCTCTATAACATCATGCTCAGCAATAAAAACTAGGGGTGGTGGTGCACTTTTTCCAGAGTAGCTGTTGCTTGGAGACTGGCTGGGCACTGTTCTGCTGATGGGGGGTGGTGAGTGCCTTTGCACCATTTGTCTGGTTGTGTGGTTTTTTTTTTTACTCTCTTTCCTTCACTTGTTAAACTGTCTTTATCTTGATCCATGAGTTTTTCTCACTTTTGTTCTTCTTATCCTCTCCCTTACCCTGCAGGGGGGGTAGGAATGAGCAAGTGGCGGGATGGTGCTTAGTTGTGGGCTGGGGTTAACACACCACCCTCTTTTAGACACAGAGGCATTTTAGAATATGCCTAAGAAATTATATTGACAGTAGTGATAAATAAGGAAAGAAGAAAAAAAAAAAACAAATAAAGACTAATTCATGAAATTGGTGCAAGGTAGCATTTTCTGATTGCTTCAGTCCAGATCTCTTCCTAGGTACAGATATAACCACTGCTCCCTAACAGCAAGACATGAGCTGAGGCCCAGATCTGCAAAAGCGTTAACAGTCATGTGTGGACTGTCTTTTAAGAGCAGCCTCATTAGCATGTTTGAGACCTCACAAAGATGATGACTTGGTCGCTTTCTACATTGTTTAGCTCTTCAGCTGAGGCGCTGAAGACTAGTTTAAGGAAAAATCAGCCAACACTGTGGGAAGCCAGTGGATAGTCTTGCTATGGGGAAAAAAAAAAATCTGAGGAAGTTGTAAGGATGCTGAGAATGCTGAGAAGAGAGAAGGACAATCCCATGGCTCATGTCTTCCTTTACCAGCAGACTGCGCTGGGATCCTCATGATGCTTGGACAGTAGTCAGAAATGTGTCATTTTGGCTCTGTCCACAGTTTAGCACAAGGCAAAGTATGAAGAGTCCTTTGGCAGCACTGTGCCTGGCTATGCTGAGAAATGTGTACGGGTTATTTTCAGGCCCCAGATAGCCCACTGCTTTTAGCGGGGAGGGGAGGGGGGAGTACAGTTCCTAAATAACCTTGAGAAGCTAAGCATAAGAGAGGTGAGCTCTCTTGGAGGTATACTGACTATGGGATTTAGAGACTTTTATTAAAGGCCAAAAAATGTGTACAACCATTTCTCTTATTCTTTTTGCGAATCTTCCAGGAGGTAATTTTCCTGGCTATCTCTAAAATAGATCAACTTTTGGAGCTGCAAAAGCAATAACAGCAAGAAGGATTAATCCAGCTTCAGGGTTTTTTATTACTTTTTCAGGCAGGGCATTTGATCTTAACACTCACACAACACAGCTTACTTCTTTTCTTTATTTGTAACATTTTATTTTACTCAAGCTTTCTACAAACTTGACCTCTTGTACTAACCATAGCACTGCATTCTGGTACACTAGTTATTTCAAACACCCTTTAGAAAACATATTTTTCTTTCTCTGACAGAAAGAAACAACAGATCAACTTTGATAGACAAGAAATAATCGAAATCTCAGAAATATGACAGAAAAATTAGTATCCTGTCTAAGTGTATGACTCCATTAAAGATCAGAAAATAAGACAACAAACAAATTAAGTCCTTTTAAATGCTGCTTAAAAATAGTTTTGGTCTACAAGCAGAGCTACTATGACATGCATTCCATTGGGACGAGAATAAATAAATTTTTTATCATTCTTAGATCACTTACAGTATTTATTTTAATCACTTTCAGATGAAGGCTATTTTCATGTAGTACCAAACACCTGGTGCACCTTGTTGTGGATTAAAGTCTAAACCAAGGTCAGCACACATGGTCAAATTTTCCTGGTAAGTGCTTCATGTTTGCTTCAAATATGAACAGCCTGTGCCCTGATGGAGCTGTGTTTCAAGAATGCCAAACTAACCGATTAAATGCGATGTACCTCTTAGGTAACTGGATGTCCTCAAGAGTTTTACTTATGAAGTGGCTTCACTGTATATTGAAGCTGGACACCAGGACAAGATTGCTAGTCATGCAGAACTGAAGTAAAATGTCAATTCTTCCTTATTATTAGCTAAGGGCTGTTAAGAGTACAATTTGTTTATATATGGACCCACTCTGAGCAAATCTGAACCCTCCCAGCACAAAAGCTTAGCTTAAAAAAAGTAAAATATAGCCAGTCTATTTCACTACTCTACTGATGTTCTGTGACAAGTGAGTTGTACTGAATAGAATAAAATTGCTAAATTGTCCTGCAAATGAATTTTCAATTGCAATCTCCAAAAAAACAAATGAATGATAAAACACATAAAAACATGGGATTTTTTCTAACTGGTGAGGACAAAAATCTAAATGGACATCAGAATACAAAGCTCGGTAGAAAATAGGCTCTCAACAGATAGGTGTTCAGAGTTCAAAGAGTTTACTACCATTTATAGCTAGAGTTCGTGCTCTGGATTTTTTCTCCTTTGTTTAGACATCCTTATTATTTAGATGCCTACGCAGGGTTTGAAATCATATGCATTGGTCAGTGATCGGGGAAGGCAGCTAAAAACACATAATAATGTGGCAGTCCAGGAGGATGGATGTTATTAACTGTGAAAAACTTCACACAAAGACTGACTTTGGTGATTACATTTTGACTTTGGTTAAATTAAAAATATAATCATCTCATATGTCAGGCTTGGAAATATCTCTTTCCATTTTCTGGATGTCATTTAACTACTAACATCAAAGATCCTTCAATTCTGACATGAATGCTTTCTAGATCCATAAAGTTCTGCTTGTGTGCATACCCAGAATTATCTAAGTCCTAAGAGTACAAAACAGTTTGGCACCTAGCCCAGACCGAACAATCCATACATTAGGCAATTCTCAACCTAACTTAAGAGAGGCTTGATTGAGGCTGAAGGGCTTGAATAATACTGTGCTCCTGCCTGCCAGAGGGGGTTCAAGGAAAATTCAGTTCTGGTGTGTTTTACAGCTCAGTTGAAGGCTCGTGTAGAGGTGATCACTTAAAAAGATCTTTGATAAAAGCTTCCTCTGAGAATATTGGAAATTGTGGTTTGATTTCTACTTTTGCTTGGATTCAGACATGCCTTGCTAGATATGAATCATGATGACATAAACTTTTCTAAAATATTGATATGTGCTCACTCCCTCTTTGAATCATCTCTGTTTCAAGAGAGCATTATTCCAAAATTAGTAATAATAACTAAGACTAAGAAAGAGATAATAAACCCAGCTTGACCGAGTAGTTCTATTGCTGGGAATTCAGTAATAATTCTGCCCTAGGCACACCTTCTTCCTTCAAAGATCTGATGTAGTTTGGACAAAACATTCATCGGATAAAAAATAAAAAAGAAAGACTAATTTAAGAGCTTGGAATCCCACTATCTCAGCTACTCTCCTAACAACAAACGGGATTTTTTTTCAGTGTCTTTTTTTTCCTCACACTAAATAATTTTCAGATATTTTTTGAACTAAGAAAAAGCTTGAAAATTATATTGCAGGGTTGTCTGTCAGTAAAGCATTACTAGTAACTTATATAGTTGCAATACTGTCAGAAATAACTGGAATTGTAGTGAAATTCTCGATGCTCACCATTAGAATTTTGACCACTGAAATGAGAAGGTTAGTGTTATTACTTCACTGAAATAGAAAAGATTAACCTTGGCAATGTTTTTGATTATAGTCAAGAGTAGAGTTCTGAAGTGGAAGGAGAGATCTTCCGTCATGCTTAGGTTAGACAACTGAGCTTAAGAAAGCAGTAGGGATACTCTTATTCTTAGAGGTTTGCAGCTGGTTAAATTCAAGCATTTACTTCTCTGCACTGCTCCCCTCATTTCAACTTCATTTTAGCTTGCAAGTTTACTTTTATGGTCTCTTTAGGGATTCTAGGCAATTTAACCTCTGGTCTGCACTGTGGGGACTAGGCATCTGGAAGTTAGATGCTCAGATTTGCTATCCCTGCTCTTTGCCGAGTTCCTAAGTGGATCCTGCTTCTTTTCTCACTCTTCTTTCTATTTCAGATGTACAATGTTTATTCAATCACTGTTCAATTGTAATTAAAATAATTAATGCATCAAATATGATTTTCACAAGGAAGTCTCACTCTTTGAAGGAGAAATTGGAGAGTTTTCTTGGTATGTGTGAACCACACTGACAACTGATATAGGCAGCCATTAGCTATCTCTAAATCTAACAAGAGAAGAAAATTCAAGGTAAGGTATTTACAGGAAGCACTGCATTTCCTTTGCCTTAGAGACTATGATAATTAAAAATTTTCAGTGGATTTATGGTTTTGGAGCCACTGGTTATGTTATATTGTGTTTGGGTTTATTCATCTTTGAGAACTGTGGGAGAAAAGCAGTAAATTTTAAAAGTGAAAAACCCAGTTAACACAATTTTTTAGGGGCAAAACAGGTAAACAAAGACAAAATAATAATAATATTAATAATAACAGCTCTCTTCAAAGCAGATAAATAGCTCCCAGAATTATTTTAAAGTTGCACTATCTAATGTAGACTATTACACTTCTTTAAAAAGAAATCTGTTATTTTCTGAGACACTACAAAAAAGTTATTTAGAAAAGACAAGGAAACATTCCAGCAACAACTAAGTGCAGACCTGCAAATATCCAGCTGTTCATGCTCTCATTTACTTCAGTAGATAATCTGCACAGGAGAAGTTAGTAAACCTAAGTACACTCAGAGTGTTTAATTTTAAGGGGGTTATTCAAGTAAAATGTCTTTAAATGACATGGTGAAATAAGTAAAATACATTGAGAAATAAAATGTAGAAACCAGAAAAAGTCATGGCTATATGAACACTGGGTGTGCTGCATATTAAAGACAGCCGTAATGAATTAATTATGTGAAAAGTTTCTCGGAAGTCCTTTTTACAACATGTAGAAGATGGAAGGAAGAAGGGTAACAGAGAATTATTAAAGTGATACCGGATGAAGATAAGAGTTGGCCAGGGAAAATGGCTCTGCATTAATTCCTTTGTAGATTACTTCAAACTCTTATTTCCCCTACAGTTCCATCCCAGTTCTTAAGGTTATTTTAAGGACTAACCTACACATTTTAAAAGGAACAGAAGAGAACACTAGAAAGGAGAGAAGGTGAAAGAGACAACCGTCCAGGGGAAAATAATGGGACCCTTTGTTTCCTGCAAACTAAGCAAGTGACACCATCTAAGCAGTACAGAGAAATACAAGCAATTGCTGTCATCTTTGGTATGTTCTGCTGCTGCCTTGTTGAGAAGTTTATAAATGAATAAAATAGCTAGAGGCACCTGAACTAGGTTATATTAGAATATTAAACTTGATTAAATGAACTATGTATGAAAATAACTTTGGGGCAAAGAATCACTGTCAGCTCTAAATTACTCTCCCACAAACTTAAACCAATATTTACACTGGAGGAAAAAGTGAAAGCTATGCAAATGTGCATGAAAACATCAGCTGGAAACACATCCAGAATTGCATTAATTATAAATTATCTATGTTAAGTTAAGAGAATGGATTATTTTGGTTTAGGGAACTTCTGTTAACTTTGAATGGTGCAAAATTCTTGACCAGTTCCTGACTGATGTAAAACTCAGTGGACTTGATTTTTTCATATCTGAGCAGATTTGCAGTTCCAAAATTTGTTTTGGACTTTGCACTTGAATGAACTCAAAATGAAGCTTACTCCTTTTAAAGGTAGATCGCTGAATAACAGTAGGATGCTGGGCCAGCACAGCCTCATACTGACACTTATGCAGAGCAGATTGGGAAAAAATAATCTATTGCACAGTAATGTCTGTAAACTGTGAATCTTTATTAGGAGAAGAAGAAAGTACAAGACTAGTAGGGGGAGCAACAGTGTAAGGAGGTCAGGGAATAAATTTACATTTCAGCCACACATCCACTGATAAGGCTGTGAAATCCATGCTGTGGGAATAACTCCTTTTCAGTTTTGGCATTATATAAGGCATACGGGGAACCTACATTCATCCACCACCATCAGACTCACAGGCCTGGCAGAAATTCATTGTAATTTTCTTCTGAAGGTAGAAGCTCTTCACTTGCATTTATTCTAATGGCTGACAACAAACACACATCTTCTGGTATGCTGTTAACTGTGAAGAATCTGTTGAAAGTGAGGTCATTTTGCAAGCTTTTGTGAAAAGCAGTTGGAAAAGGTCTGAGTTATTGAAAAAGTAACTACAAGATTGCTTCTAATTAGATTACACAGTTCTCTGGGGAAACACAAAGGTGTTGTGGTTTGACATTTTGGCCACATGCACTGCCATGCAACCACATTTAACAAAAAGAAAATTTTGCCAGGGTGCATAAGACATATCTCAGGAAGAAAGTGCATTGGTGAGAGAAATGTGGATTAGATTTTAGTAAAGCCAGATTTTTAATTGGAAGAGGTAACTCAGATGACTTCAAAACCCCATAAAATAGGCTTATTATTTAATTTAAAAATGAGTGTTGAAATAGTAGGGGTTTATTTTCTAATGAAAAGATTTTAATGAAAAAATGGCTAAGTTTTTTAGCTTTTCATTATTGTTGGTTCTTTAGCTGATTCTAAGTCTTTCGATATCCCCTAATTCATTTGTGTGGATTGCAGTGTATTTAATGAGAAATGCAGTGCTGATCATTTTGTTTTTCATACCCTTTTGTTATAGTCAACAGATGAGACAGTCATTTGCAATGATCAGTCAGTGCCAATTTGTGGAATTATTTTGGCTGTTTCTGCAACCTGAATGCGTGTTTTTATCCAGAAATAATCCCACAGAAAATGGAAGCATAATACCAAAGTGTCTGCCTCTTTTAAATATAATTGCTTCCCCTGAATTGGAGAAAATGATGGTACCAGTTAGAAGGCATAGTCAATTACCATATCATTCATTGGTTTGATTAACATATCCTACTCTTGGAAAAGACTGTGTCTGGAGTATTTAAGGAATTATCTGATAAAGATGCAAGTCTTACAATGGAATTCTGGAATTTCCAAGATCTAGACTTTTGCAAATCTCCCTCCATAAAATATTCCTTTAAAGACTTGCTGAAAATATTTGAGCTGGTGCCTTCAGTGCTAATAGCAATCAGCTCCTCCTCATAGATAAGGTGGGTCACTAGGCCACCATTGTCCTGCCTTCCTGTGGGTTTGTATCAGTATTTGTAACAGCTCTATTAATAAACGGGAGGTAGAATACACTGAGCACCACCATAACGAATGGTCCCAATCTGGGAAAGTATTGTTGTGTTAGACAGACATCTGCTCAAAGCTGCTTAGGAATCAGAATGAACTGACTAGGAAAACTTCTAAGCAAATAGAAATAGTTTGCAGATGACGTCAAGTTGGGCAGGAGTGTTGACCTGCTCAAGGGAAGGAAGGCTCTGCAGAGGGATCTGAACAGGCTGGATCAATGGGCCAATGTCAATTGTATGAGGTTTAATAAGGCCAAGTGCGGGGTCCTGCACTTGGGTCATGTTCAAAATAGAAAAATTACTCTGGAAAACAAAGAAGGGGGAAAAAAATTTTGTTGGTCAGCAACAAAAAGAAATGTCAAGACTGTTTGCTTGTCCATGCAAGCACATCAGATATGAATGAACCAGCTCAGTGAATTCACCATTCAAACCTCCACATTTAAGTATGTGTTCATTGACTTTGTTAAAAGTGTTAACTACAATTGATTCCTCTACAGGTAATATGACCTACAGTATCAGGAGGCAAGTAGTCCAACACAGCCAGTATCTATTAAATATCAGGGTCTTTAAGCCTAGGAACACAAAATAAAAGCGAAGAATGAAAAACACCCAAACAACCCCAAAGCAAAAATACAACCAACCAAGCACCAAAGGATCTACAGCTCCATGGAGCTTACAGACTTCAGAAACATATGCCAGAAGGCCAACTTTTGCCCTTTAGTTTTTGTAATCTTCCAAAACAATTGTGGTTTTATGATAAAGTTTAGAAGAACACGGTTATTTAAACACATTGTTGTGATTTAGACCCAGCCGGCAACTAAGCACCATGCAGCTGCTTGCTCACCCCCCCACAGTGGGATGGGGGAGAGAATCAGAAGGGTAAAAGTGAGAAAACTCATGGGTTGAAATAAAGACAGTTTAACAGGTAAAGCAAAAGCCGCACACACAAGCAAAGCAAAACAAGGAATCCATTCCCTACTTCCCACGGGCAGGCAGATGTTCAGCCATCTCCAGGAAAGCAGGGCTCCATCACGCATGACGGTTACTTGGGAAGACAAATGTCATTACTCCAAAAGTTCCCCCGTTTCCTTCTTTGCCCCAGCTTTATATACCGAACATGACGCCATATGATACGGAATATCTCTTTGGCCAGCCTGGGTCAGCTGTCCCGGCTGTGTCCCCTCCCAGCTCCCCGTGCACCCCCAGCCTGCTCACTGGCAGCCCAGCATGAGAAGCTGGACTGTCCTTGACTGCTCAGCAACAACTCAAAACATCAGTATGTTATCAACATCATTTTATCCCAAATCCAATACAGAGCCTTACACTAGCTTCTATGAAGAAAGTTAACTCTATCCCAGCTGAAACCAGGACACACAATGAAAGCCATTAGGGAATTTCCATTGCCTTGAATGTCACTGAAGCAGATCTGTGAACATTCATAGACTTTTATTTTTACTTTTGACCAGAATAATGGAAGAGATTCAGTTTTGAGCTATAAACCAAAGAGTTGCTTCAGTGAACAGAGACAATAATTTGTTTTTGGAATTGCTAGAAAGAGCAAGATACGGGTTGAAAGGTGGGGAAGATTAGCTAATTAATTTTTTCTAGTCAACTATGTACTGATGCCATCAACCTATCATTGAATTTTTACCAGTTATCGACACCTGATATTTATGAAAATTAAAGTAATATGTAGTTACATCATAGGTATTCTGGTTTTTGTTACCAGCTTCATCAAGTCCATAATTATACATGTTCATGCATTCATTAAGCTATGCTTTGGGTTAAGATGAGACAAATAAGTGTCTGAACATAGTATTTGATAAGATAGCTGTTAAAGACTGCCAATAAATGAACAGACTGAGCCTGATGGTGTGATGTATGAAGCCTAAGAAAACTAGTTCACTCTTTCTTTCAAGAAGGAATGAAAAAAGGCCCAGGAAGAAAATAAATCTGAGCTATTGGTTTCATCTTTAAAAACAGAATTGAGAAATTGAAGGATCTCACATGGAACACAGAGAAGCTTTCTGAATAAGGAGTTAGCTTAAGTAGGAAACATCTTATAAATATTTTATTATTTTGTCCATCTCACATTATTTTCTTCCATCTGAGATCCGACTAATATACATTGCAAAAACCTGGTTATATTTGCTTCAACTGTCAGATAATCCTGTTGGGGTAAATCACATTTGTTGTTGTTTAGAAATCTGGGAAATAGCATGTTTAGAGCATGGAATTGTTAGCACTACTTTTGGGAGATCCACAGAATGTTGGTCTTCTCTCACAATCCTGTTGGTCAGATTCATCCTTGTTAAATTCCAGCAAGGGAATATTCTGGGAAAGCCACTCCCTTGACTGAAAGCACAGCTATATTTACCTTCTTTAAAAAAAGACATGAAACTATCTTTATGGAAATCATATAATATATCTGCAGTAAAGAAACAAGACAAGCCCAGCAGACATGGAAGAATATGTTTTTGCACTATTAAGCTTATTTACCCTGTTACTGGGAAAGATATTTGGCATATGTTAACCCCTAAACCACATCCAGGAATTGCTTGGTAAAATACAAGTTGGTACAGGTGTATACAAGGGACTCTTCTATTAATTTAACAATATAGATGAGTGTGTCCCAGCTTCTGAGTGTTCCCAGGCATTGGTTAGTTTACTGGTATAAGCATTGCCAGAACATGAATAGAATAATAATTCCAGATGGGTTGCTATTGCAGGAAGTAAATAAGAGTGAGACAGTTATTTATAGACAGATGTTGATACACGTTTAACCTAAACTCTTAAAGACATATATAAAAGACAACATTTTTTACTCTTGACAAGAGAAATATTCTAGAAGAGTTGTCTTATAACAAATATATTTCTATGCTGGATGTGTTAGCAGGGTAGTGTCACAGGTGACCTTAGAAGATGAGATACAGAATTCAACATCCCTGTAGGGAGTCACTTCTTATGCAAACTGTCAGCTGAGGTATAGCCAGGAGCCAAGGTGTTATGTTGAAAAACATAGATTTCTGTTAGTGTATAGGATATTAAGGTGTACCTAGTTACCTTTACAACGTGTGGGAAGAGAACAGAAAAATAACACTAGAGGACCTGAAGAACTTTGGAAAGAAACACAACTGTCAAGCCAAACCTTTGTAAGAGGAAATTTAAATTCTAAGCAATGGAAATAAAATATTTATGAAAGAAAACATAGCATGATGTTTAGATGATCACTCTAGTCAGGACTACAGTTACACTGCTAAGCTGCTGTGGAAGGTTCTTCCTCTAAAGGAGATTTCACAATCAGAGATCCCCTCCATGTTCACACCACAGTCCTACTGGCTGCCTCCAGGCTGGTCCACTCATGCCCAGAGAGTACCCTGTGCTGGAGTGTCACTCATCCTCCAGGGCTCTCCCATGACAAAGCTACCCGGCTTTGGCTCTGCCTGGCCTCTCTGCACCGGTCCTACCACATGATCTCACCTACAATGTGGCATTATGTGTCCTGTCTTCTTTGGTCCTTCTGTTTCCTTTCTTACCTCGCCATATGATTTGGCCGTGACAGGAGACCAGAAATGCACTAGTTACTTTTGCTCCCAGAGAATGCAAAAAGAGTATTACGTTTCATTAAGGTTATTTGTATTCCTGTCACTAACACGCTTCTTCTCCCAACTTTCAGGAAGTTGATATAAAGGTAATCCACTGTGTATGGTTTGACCACTGCTACAATTTAACTTGATCCTTCCTATTAGAAAAGTTGTTCTGCTGAAGATTGCTGCAGCAGGGTTAAACTTTCACCACTGAATGGATCTGTGAAGGAAGAGAAATTCAAAAGAGTTGGAAACCTTCTAGTACATATTTTTATAATGTGAACTGGAAATCTGTTTCCAGCTTTACTGTAAATCTATACAGGCATGAAAGTAATTTTTCTGCTTTGCATAATGTCCTCTGACTTCTTAGGTGACACTTTTTAATAGCAGTTAGACTATCTAGGATTGCAAAACTGAAAGGTGCAGCTCTTGTTACGTAAAGCTTTATCTTTTGTAACGTTGAAGTGTTTCTGGAAAGTTAATAATGACTCACAAATCAATGCCAAATGCATAGTCTAGGCTGCTCCCGCTTCACAATTTGTGGATTTGCAGACTGTAATTAAACCCTGTACTTTCTTTTCGTCTCCCACTAGAGCACCTCGTCATTCTCTGTACAGTTTCGACACAATTACCATTTCTGCTGGCCTGCCAATATCACCCTGTCCCTCAGGAAGTGGTCTGTGTACAAAGGCATAAGCTTCAAAGAACAAACTAGATCTGGGAACATCACCACAACCACTGCTCAATATTACTCCAGAGTCCTCCAGAATACTAATACTGGTTCAGCAGCATAATGAATAATTAAACACAACTGGCATTGTTTCAAACATTTTTCCAATGTCTTCAAATCATGGCAGAAAGGTAAGTATTTCAGAAACATGGATCTTTGAAGGACCTGTATCATGATGAACATTAGTTGAAAATTACATACTAAAAATATGACATCAGAAACGTCTTCCAAGTTTACAGGGTAGAATTAATCTGCATATATTGTTAGACTATATGAGCATTTCAGTTTCTTCTAGTAACATTCTTGTATTTTAGCTTGTTGCTTGGCAACACTATTTTTAGATATTCAAGTAATGTGTATATTTCCAAATTAATCTCTGAAACATGGTTGCTGAATCTTTTCTAAATAACCCCTTTTCATGATACTGAAATACAAATCAATATAATAGCCATCTCTCCAGCATTTAAAAATGATGAGTAGAATGAAAAAAACCCTACACAATAATGAATACACACATTTTATAAATCAGCTCTGGGGCATCATTATCTGCATCTCACAACAGACAAAAATTTAGAACCACAGAACTGTGAAACTAGTTTAAGGGTCATCTATTAAGACTTCTCAATGTGCTGAACAGTTGCTGAGAGATTCTGATGAAATATGTGACTGCAACATCTCCAAAAGTTCAAAATGTGTAATTACTGGCAAAAATATATATCCATGGAAAATTTTTTAAGCTATTATTTTGTAGATGCACATTTTAAAGCTAGCCAGGCTTTTATTTCATTTGGATTCTCTTTGGTGGAACAATGCCCATGAAATAAAATGTAAGCTAAACCAAAATAAATGCAGTGTCAGAAATTGATAATTAAAAAAAAAAAAATGAGAATATAACAAAAGAAATAATTTGGATTTTGTCATTTTTAGAACAACAGTCTATTTATTTTACTTACTTTTTTTAAATTTTAATGTGCATATTCATATAATTAATTCTATGCAGTATTTTAGACAGTTAAATCCAAGATTTGGGTATTACATGATTTTTGTCTGTGGAAAAAAAAAAAGCTTACCATAAAAATATAATGTGTTCAAACGAATCATACAATATTTACAGATCAAACTTTTTTATCATTTCTGTTTTCTGGGAAGCAGAAATATAGTCAATATATTTAAAATACAAGAGTAAAAATTGCATGCGTAACAGTTTTACATCATCGCTTATGTTTTAAATGTACTTTGGAATGCTGATAATAGAAATGTTAGACTGTTTGATCCTCAGTGTTAAAATTCTTAGTTAACTTAGGCTTCAATTGCACAATATAATTGCAAAGAAATCACTGAAGATGAAGCACATCTCTGGCACATTGTTAACATATAGAGACTAACAATCCTATCTTGTTTTACACTTTCATGATCTCTTCACCACAATAATTAAACAAATGCAAATCATGCAAATGATAAAATGATAAATAAATGTCATCACTGCTAACAACACATCTATTTAGGCATGCTTTAAGAAGTTTACAGCAAATGTTTTCATAGAACCATAATGGAGAACAGGGTAAGATTTCCTTTGCTTTAGGTCAGTACAATTTTCAACACCTCATAACTGCTACAGTCCTTTTTTATGACCCCCTTTTTCTTTGGGATTGTAATGTATCACTTACTTAAAAGAATACTGCTGTGCTTTATATTAATTTATGAGTGACTTTCAGGCCAGATTTGGAGGTATTTAAATTATGTCATTTTGGTCTTGAAGTCATTGTCTGGATCTAACAAAGGTTTTCAAAGAAACAGGGGATTTAGATCTGTATTTTAAATATGCCTAAGAAAATGTTGGATGAATAGATGATTCAGCACTATTGTATTTTGAAATATTTCAATATAGTTTTCTGAATGTTGTTTTCACACACTAAAAAAAATTTTACCAATATATGATCTTAACTACCATATTTTATCTATTTCTAACACCTTTTGCTACATAATTAAGAAAATCTTGAAACTTTTATTTGCAGTTGTATGTTAGTTTTCATGTTCAATGCAAATAAAAGCATCACTTTTGAAAATATATACGCTAAACCAAACCTTTTGTCATAATGTGGGTTTTATTAATACAATGGGATAAACGACTACCAAATGCCCTTGGAGGTTACGGGAAAGCTCTCATAGCCAGGAGAGAGGGGATAAAGACTTTCTGTTTCACATATACTCTTGCCTATCCAATGCACTTCAAAGTCTTTGATATGCATGAAGATCATAGAATACAGCCTTTGAAAGCTGTAGTGTCATCTTCCATCTCTTTCTACAAATAAAATTAATTAAAACTAAAATAAAATTACACTGAAGGTGAATGAGGAAAGCAAGGGATGGGACATGGTGAAAGAATTCAAATTTGATGATCCCATGTTTTAGCTACTATGTTACACTATTTCAGACTGAATGTCTTCTGAGTGTTCATTAATCTGCATCCTTCTCCCAGATCGAAGAATAAAATGAAGATTTCTCAAATATGGTAATGCAGTCTCATACATATATTAGTGCTTCCTACTTTGTCAAACTTAATCTAGCATAAAATCTTACCATTGACCGTACATCTACTTGTAGAAATTAATTAACACATTTAGGAGTCACACATTACAAACACTAAACTTTGTAAAGGCTTCTGGAAAAGTCCTATACAGCTGTGATGCAGCTGGGATATATACCGCCTTAGCTATATGGGAATGGCCACATAGGATGGAGACAGAAGATTAGGAAGATTTGGAAATAAAGTGAAGAAAAGAAGAAAAGAAGGTAGCTGGGTAGAGACAGGTAAGGCTCATTGGTTGATGAAGTGCAGAGGAGGTGCTAGGACCTATAACAAATGCCAAAGACATACTTGACAGCTTTCTTCAAACTATGAGTTTTAACCTATTAAAAGACAAACAATTTTCTCATGTTTTTTAAAACACAAAGGAATTTCTAATGAGAAACACTTCCACATATCAATACACATGAGAGTGTTTTTCTTTAAATCTAATGCACATAACCTATTTTTTTTTTCTGTTCTGGAGTGCAGGCATGTTCATGTTCTGTCTACAAAATGGAGTCGCACAGAAGATTACTTTGCATTAAGTTTACAGTATGCACGTACAGGGAGCAACACATTAGACAGAAGTTGGCCATATTCTTCTAAAATAACATATTTGTGACAACACATAAATTGTTTTCTTGTTGAAAAATACATTTACAGAATCTTGCAAATGACAATTTGATCTTTCCATAGACAGAAATAATATTGATACTAAAAATGGAATTTTTGTATTAAAATATAAAAAAGAATGCTCTGATGATGTTTTCTATCCTTTACTGTTATTTTTTCTGTCTTCCTGTTGGGACAACTGGTGAAAACTCCACTTTGAAAGGTATATTATACATGTAGAAATTCAAGTTATGTCTTTTTTGCAGATCTTAAAATTAAGATGCAGAAAATGAGAAACAAGACGAGAATAAAAAAGTGAACAAGAGAGATGTTGTAAGATAACATTGAGGACAGTGTGAGCCTTTTGGTAGAAAGAAATTAGAATGATCATCTAAAGCACAAAACCTAACTGCCTCCCTGTTTTCTCAGAGTTGCCCAGCACAATCAGCAACTTCATTTTCCAGTCTCCAGTTGAGATGAAGAAGACAATCTCAAGGCCAGTAAAGACCACTGACTACTAAACAGTCCATTTATACTATTTTTATAAGATAAATACAAAAGAATCAGCCAGACATCAAATCTCATTTCATTATTTCTTGGGTCAGATGAGTTCCGAAGACCTAGAGGTTAAATGGAAAAGCACTTCAGTCCATTAAAATGCACTCACTCAAATAACTGATTTTTTCAATAAATTCTGTTCAAGTGGGATTAAAAATAAAGCATATTTGGCAAGAGTACATCTCGTTCACAAGGAACCTTTAAACAAGGGAATATCAGTATTAATTGAAGTTAAACAAGAAAGTTATAAAATGGCATAAAGGGGGGTGGGCACTGAAATATTCATTTCCCATCACTTATAGAAAACAAAACAAAACAAAAAGGAAACAAAAATCCTTGGGAAGGGAATATTAGTTTCTTTGTAAGACAGAGGAAAATGTGATGTGGTCTTCCTCTTTCTTTGTAGGTAAAAATACTTTGGAGATCAAAGATGACCAGCAATTAACTAATAGATTCAAAATTACTTAGTCACTTGTTTCAGCAAACATGCTATTATGACGTTCCCTATAAATCTTTTGCTCTTCTTTCTTATTTAAGTGCAATGTTCAATGGTCTTGTGGAAAAGGTGATCATTACCTTTACTTACTCATTTTTTCCAGAGTTGCCTCAAAGTGGGAGCATTATTCAAGAAGATGAAAGATCCAGAAAGAATGCATTACATGTTGAGGGATGCAGGGTGGCAGTTTTTCACACTCAGAAACCACATCTATCTCTGTGTGTGTGTGCACGTCTGTGCATGTGTATGTGTGTGTGTGTGTTTATTAATGTACACATAAAAGCAAAAGAATATAAATTTCTCCAAAAACTGGTACTGTAGTGTGGTCATTCTTTTCTTATATATAAATTTAATAGCCTTTCAAAGGCCCCACTATCATTAATTTAGTGGAGTATCAAGAGTAGCAACTCCTTACTTTGTTAAATTTCATTTTTCAGGCATTAACAAAACATTGCAATATCTAGAACTCTTAAAAAATAATCATTATTTAATAGCTGCACATGGGTGTCATTAGCCCTAGGTGGTAATTAATCTCTCTACAACAGTTTCTGTTGTAACAATTGTAAAAACCATGTGAAACTCATTAAAGTACTGATTTGTAATATTTCCCATATTTTTCATATTTTTGATGCTCAGAATAACATATCTTATCAAACCCACATCAAACTTACTACCTCTATGTTCTTACTATATAAAATACTCAAACATGGTGCGTGTATGTTTTTCTAATACTGTGAAATATTTGTATGCAAGAATACTCCAAAACAACGGGAACACAAGGTAAAAGGAGAGTCTTGTACATCATCTATGACCTGGAAAATTACCCTGAAGGTATGATAATTTACAGGTTTGCCACATTTATACTACTATTCTTCTTACCTCAATATATCTTCCAAAACTCTGAACTGGATTCAAGTGTGAGGGCATAGTAGTCCTTCGAATAGAATATTCGAAAAATATTCAGAGAATATTTTTCCTGACACCTGAGGTGTAATGATAAATTGATCAAGAAAGTGATATAACATATGAATAATAAAAATAGCACAACAAGGGCTGCACCTTAAAAGAGATGAAACCTAAACACCAGAATCAGATAAAATTGTAAAAATTATTGCAATAAATATTCCTTCTCCTCAGGTTTAGTGGATTCTGCATTAAATGTTTCAACTTGCATATAAACAGGACTGTAAAAAATTTTTACTTTTTCTTTTTTACAAGTGTCGCCTTTATCTCAGATGACAATAATCCAAATCCTTACTGTGGGAACAACAGGCATAAGAAAACAGCAGTGAGATAACAGACCTGCAGAGCAATGTCTTCATAATGATATTAAGCACTGTACACTCAGAATTTAAAAACAAACAAACACTCCAGAATCCTTTTTTTTTTTCAAATATGCCAACATTTACAGCCACAAGAACATCCTAATTTTATTTTTGCCCTTGAATTAAAGAATTTACTTTAGCAATTCAAAAGATAACATGGCAACTTTTGCCATTTGGAATTCCAAATTAAGTCACTATGAGATAAAGAAAAAGTGAAAACTTCCCTCTAAGAAAGGCTCTCTCCTATAACTATCACCATGAGCATCAAGAGTAGAATAATTCCCCATTAGCAGAAAGATTATTAGATGAGCCTCAGTCATGTTACGGGACTGAGTGAACTGTTCTCAAGGCTATTCTAATTGGTGCAAATTCATCTAGTCCCATTGAGAGGAATTTGCTTTTAGAGTTTGCTACAGTGCAGTCACATTCCTTGCTTGCATTTTATGATACTAGACTAGGAGACAGTGCTGCTCAGCTGGCAGCATGTGACATTCTTCTTAACATGTTCTCCACATTGGAGAAACCCAGAAACCTAATTATGGGTAGGTGTGTTCTGCAAGTGGAGATGACATATGACATATGCCAACATATGTCAGAGACCTCATTAATTCATAATAAATAGCAGAGGGATGGTGTTTTCAAGGGGTTTTGCCACCCAGAACAGTATTAAGAGTTCTGCCACATTTCACTGATACGTTTTGACCGTGTCCTACCTACAACCGTTTGCTCAATCAAAACAAAGTAGTAAGGGAATGATAAGAGGTAAACGGAGTTATTAACTTGTCAGTGGTTTGATTGATCACCCACTGTATGAAGCTGTAACTCAAACAGTATTCTGTACAGATAATCAATTGTGTAATAGCCAGCAACAAATGCTGAGAAACTGTTATGATGCATGTATCTTACATGCTTAAGGGATAAATGATGAGTGAAAAACTTATCAGCCTAATTGCAGTACATATAGTCTAAACTGGATGCATGTCAAATAATTTATTGTGAAATAAGATAAGATAGTATTTGTGAGCAACATGCCATTTACATAAAATGCTCATGACATAAAATGCATCAGCCTAATTTTGCTAGGATCTGCTCACAGTGGTGAGGTTGCTTCATCTTTTGAATAACTATGGTCTTGTGTTAAAATAGGTCTAGCTCTGTAAATGTTAGAAGTAAATGATCTAAAATATGCTTCCAATAAACTTGTGCCTGAGCACTTTTTTTCAGTTCTCGGCATTGACCTCTGTTGAATAGTAAATTAAGGCATCTGTAGTTAGTAAAATCTTTTACTGGCAGTGGAGGGAATCAGTGAGACATGTATGTACAGCCATCCTCTCAGGATCCACTTTATTTAGTCCTTTTCATCAGTGGTGATCATCCAGGTTTTGTTATAATTACGTAGCAGCTAGAAAATCCATGTAAGGAGAATCAGGGTATGGTTCTGCTATCTAAACACTTAGTGATATATTCCCTAGGGCATCTAAGACAACTGCATATGTTGAACAACTTTCATACGAAATGGGATGTGCAGGAGACCAAACTCTGGAGCAGTAGGCAGAGGCCAGTTGGCATACCCCTTGAGGGACAACACTGGCATCAGATTCCTCAGTTTAAACAAGAGAATCTCGTCCTGGGAGGTCTGGATGTGAGGATCTTCTCAGGTGTAGAATGTCTGTTTCCTCTGTATCCTAAATAAGAATACCTTTTTCCCTCCACTCGAAACTGGCTTACGGTGCAGCCAGGAGCACAACAAACATGAGATCAGCTGGAGCGCAGGCAAGAGGAAATGCCTGGTATTCCCCTGGTGAACACAGAGGAGACAGTGGAGTACAGGCACATGTCACTAACCTATTTTTTTCTCACAATATCAATGAATCTAAAGGCTTACATATATGAAATAGATTTAACTAATGAAAACTCTGTGTCTGCTTTGTATTGGAATGAATAGGAATATCATTCATTCCTGAAAAAGTTCTTAATCAATATCTACATGTTCTGCTAAATGTAGGTAGTAGAGGTTCATAAATCTATATCTTGCAGGTAAATTCAATTAATTAACATTTTGCAAGTTGAATAAATAACATGAAGACAATAATTGTATTTAGCACTGAAGGTCAATCATGCTCTTATATTGATATTAAAGAATACAAGGAGGAAAACCCATCCTACAGATTGCTAACAGATTGCATTTTTTTCAGTCTATATATTTATCAATAGAGAAAAAATATAGGCATTCTAAAAAGGTTGAAAAAAAAAATCTGTGAATTTCTATTATATGACTTCTTTTGAGGTGCAAGTAAATTTTGCCGATATTTTATAGGCTGATCATGTCTTACTTATATTTGCTTTGTTTAATGAGCTGCAATGGAACTGTCTGCACAGAAAGATGAATTTATGCTCTGGGTAAAACTTTTTGACAAATTCATTTTGGGAGCCTCTGCTAAAGCTAGTCATTGAATAGGCACTTTTTTCAGGAAGAAAAAGGTTTACAATAACGACTAAAGTCATAGGTCTAAAGAGATTAATTAAAATCCTCTACTGGAAAGTTTAAAGTTCTTGTTAGCATAACACCTGACCTTTGTCTTGGACTTTATTAGACTAATAAGAAAAGTTTCTATGATCATCTTTTCTTCTTGCTGTTTTTCCCTGGGAAGAACGCAAAGAAATTTTGATTAATTACTTATGTAAAATAGATCTACATTGTGCATAAAACTTGATCAGTAAAATTAATGTTCATGATGAGTCTAAAACAGTAGTTTAAGTACGTTAAGATTTTACAATCAGTAGGTATTTAAACACTATACTCATGTTTATGTTGTATGTTTTATTGCAAAGTTCAGTTATTGATTTTTTCAGCATAAGTAATAGTAAACTGTTCATTTAAAAGCTGTAGAACACAATTGTGCTCCTCTGACCCAGTGTTTTACAAATAAGCTAGGTGATATTATATTTAACAGTTTGGAAGAATCCAGCATATTATTGACAGCCTCAACTATTTGAAAATAGCAAGGCAGTAAAACCCCCCCACCTTTTACCTTGTTTTTTGGTGTGGGTTTTTTTTTTTGTTTTGTTTTGTTTTAAATGAACATGTGAAAATATGAGGGCAAATTATTTGCTTTTTTGGTTTTTTGTTCATATGACATACTTGGGGCAGGTTTTAATCTTTCTTTTACTGTCTTGAGCAGTAGAACTTTTACAAAATATGAGTCAGAGTATTCTTTCCAATAATGTGGCTCCAGAAGCTGGTGCTTGAAATCAGAATTAATGAAGCCTAAATTTCTATGGTCATTGAATTTTCCAGACTCCAAGATGCTGAAAGTTCCTTTGTTATGTTTTTTCAGAGTCATGATATTCATTTGAGCCATTTGGTGCAAATCTCAGGGAAATATAACAATAAACTCTTTTCTGTACCAACGACATTAATTAGATAAATCTGAGTAAAACACCCATTTATCCAGCTGTCTTTTTTCACAAAATTTATAGATATTTGATGTCCTTCAGACCTGTGTTTTTCTGCCAGATTTGCTTAAAGAAAACAATCTTTCAAAATTATTGAGGAAGGGCACACAGACTGACACAGACACACCCACACAAATAAACAGGCTAATTACCCCTAAAGTGTGTTTCAATTCTTTTGAATTCTGAACAGTTTGCACAAAATGTATATGAAACACCTGTGAAGAAAGGACAAATGAAAACCTCAATTTCGGATAAATTGCCAGCAGGAAAAAGAGATTGCTAGCTACTGCTCAGGAAGCACCTGTCTCTCAACTTGGCACAGTTAGTTCAATGGCAAAGGTTGTATAGTTGTACCATGGAATTTTTTCCAGACCATACAACTCTGCTTGCTACACAGTTGACAATGTGTGACTGAGTATAGTTCTGCCATAATGACTTAAAGGTTTACTCTGATTTACTGCCCTTATCATCATACAAATAGAAGTGAAATCTATGTCCACAAAATATCTGTTATGTCAATAAAGAAAAAGTTTTACTATTGAGCACTATATAGCACATCCCCCACCCCCATCTGTCTTTCTGAGGTTAAAGAAAGATCTTGAGCTGTTGCTCAATACCACCACTATTCTGGTCGTGTCTGCATTCAACCTTGATGAAAGCAGACTGCTCTCAAGCCGTGGATTTTTTGTCATTTTCTCAGTTATTCTGAACAATTACAGAGGAAAACTTAGCAGAGAACGAATAGTTTGCCTTTGAAATGCAGGTTTTGGTGATGTTCCTGAATTGGTACAGCATTTCATTAAAGTTGACAAAGATCTATTGGATCGTCAGGTCAATCTTTTTGAATCAGCAGTATATCTCTCTGAAATAAAGGATCTATCTTATTCTGAAACTTTAGCTTCAATTTAATGGCACTACTCCGAGAGTAGAATCATTAGGAAGCCTTGTCTAACAGTGACAATTATCATGAGTCCATTCATATTCCCAGTGGAGAGAATCCATCTAGTTAAAACAGCAACAGACCTTTTCCTGTACCGGTTAATGAGCTGAGGGTTCCAGTCAAACAGCAACCAGTTATCCACAATTTAAAGTTCATCTGCACAAAAATAGGAGTAGTAGTTTGAAAGCAGCTGATGTGCTTGTCAACTTGTCCATGTAACCTACAGCATGGTCCATACTTACAGGGAGATACAAAAGAACTTCATGCTGTTTTTCTCCCAGGAGGGACACATCCTATGATCAATCACATCCTTTGCTCATCCAATTGCCTGAAAGGGGGTTGTGGCAAGGTGGGTGTTGGTCTCTTCTCCCAAGTAACTATCAACAGAACGAGAGGAAATGGCCTCAAGTTGTGCCAGGGGAGATTTAGATTGGATATACAGGAAAAAATCCTTTACTGAAAGAAGAGTCAAACATTGGAACAGGCTGCCCAGGGAGATGGTGGAGTCACCATCGCTGGAAGTCTTCAGAAAACGAGTAGACATGGCACTTTGGAACATGGTTTAGTGGGCATGGTGGTGTTGGGTTAACGGTTGGACTTGATGATCTTAAAGGTCTTTTCCAACCTTAATGTTCTGTGATTCTGTGATTCTGAACAAAGTTCCAGTGGAGGTAGTGATTCGAAAATTTCTACTTTATGGACTAGATTCAGGTTAGGGTATTAGTAGGTCTATTTATTTCCAAGTTTTAAGTTCATTTTAGTGCTTCCAGTGTATTTATATAATTTATGGGAGTCGTAGAGTGGATGGCATTGCTGACTGTGTTTTGATACAGTGCAAAAATTAGTTGAAAGACCTTTTTTTGAATCACCAAAACCAGTCAGATCCTGGATTCTTTCCATTTCTTCTGTGAATCTGAATGCCCCAAATAAAATGTTTTGTCCTTAGCTACACTACTTACACAGATATTTGCAAATATTGATTGCAAATATTTCTTGATCCAACATGTACCAGACCAGTTAAAATCATGAATTTGTTAGATGTGTTCCCAAACTTACAATACCCATCAGTTAAGTGCTTAGTCTTAAGTTTGTCCTGTTATTAGGTATGAGAGTTACCAAAGGAAGAAAAGTATTTGGGAGCCATTTCTGCTCCTTCAGTACTAGTAATTGCATGCTTTGTCTGTAGAGTGGATAGAGCCGTGGCCCTTATGATCTTTATTGCAGAGACTGGAGTTCTGCACCAGCCTGATAGGTTGTGAGAATCAGCCGTTTTTCTGAAGTGGTTATTAAACAAGTGGCAGTAGATCCTTAATCAGCAGAAAGAGAGAAAGAGACAAAGAGAAAACTGAGGATGACACCTGAGTGTGCTAATATTGATGGTTTAAATGAGGTGATGAGGTAAAAGAGTTCAGATAATGTTATAACTCTGGAAAGAACACCAGCTTTTATTCTAACCCTGTGTACACAAAGTGTGACCTGTGGTACTTTAAAGAGAGGCATCTATTAATGACTCTTTTTATATCATACGTATCCTGTATTTTATGGCTCTTGTTCTCATTCTGGGTTTTTCTATTCACAGCTTAAAACAAGCACACGTCCTCAAGCTTAAAAAAATAAATATGATTTAGAGATTAAAAAAATATCCTTGAGAAAATTAGTGAAGCTGACTGATTTTTTAAAGCTAATTTTCTTTAGTATACCATTTCCATGATGGTATATAATAGTTTCTTTAATAACCTTAGAGCTTTTACCTCAACAATCTTCCCTGGGAGGCTTGTTCTGCACTTTAATAATTCTCTGTATGAAAAAAAGATTTCTTGACATCTGTTTAAATGTTATATTCCTTTTAATGTCTTTGTCCTACTGGTAGTCATATTAGCTGGAAGAAATGTCAAAATAACTAATATTAGTATGCAGTTCCTGATTTTTACACAGAGCTTTAGTAAACTTCTATTTATCTGTATTATGCAGTTTAAAAATAAGCTAAGATTTACCGTATCTTCTTTTGGGCTTATATTATATGCCTTGGGTTAATTTTTTTATCATTCTCATTTTTCCACACTCTTATTTATATATGATCTTTTCACTTAAATTAGCAAGAAAAAAATAAAACAAAACTACAATAAAACCAAACATAAAGTCCAACAAGAAAAAAACAGTTCTCAAATTTTCTTTATAGTCCAGATACTCTGTGAGTTCTGCATTTTGTTATATCCTGAAGAATGTGTGGTCTTTTTGCAGTTCTGTTGCATTCAATTTCTACTTAAAATGGTGGGTTTTTAGGAGGTTCTACTGTACTACTATCAGTAATCTCTAATTTCATTTGACAAAACTCAGTCCTTTCTTGATACATTCACATTACAGCTGTAATGGGCCAGAACTGTTTGCATTTACCAGTGTGTCACAGACTTGTAAAATACAGACTTTATAACTTGTGCTCTTTGGTGGGATGACCAGAAGTGGCTTAAACTGTCATTGTTTGAAAAACAGTCTGATCTTTGAGGTGGAGATATTTAAGAAAGAGCTGTTGTACCAATATATATTGATATCACACCTTCCTTCTGCTTCCTTTTGCCATGCTTCTCTGGGAGGCAGTTTGAAACCAGTAGCGCTGCAGAGGAGCAGCACTGTGTTACCTCTCTTCCTCATGAGGACAGAGCCTAGGTCCTCATGCTATTTAACCATGTAACTCTCAGAAATATTTTCTTAGAAGATGCCTGTGAGATACGAAGAATTTCCCTATGCACACCAAACTTCCCACTATATTTTCAATTTAAGAAGCCGTTTTGGCTCCCATAAAGAACTTTTTTTGCCGTTTCAGGTGAAAGGTGGCTGCTGAATTTCACCTGTGAGATGCCTGTATTTCATAACTGAGTGATAGCTCTGTACACTCAGGAAAGCACTTCGGGATCTTCTTGGTTTAAAAACATTATATAAGAACGAGGTACTGTATTATTAGTCTATTGATTGACCCATTTGTCTTTTAGGGTATCTGTTGATCTGCCTTATAGCAAGCAAATGGAAGCATTGACTTTGCTTTCAGAATGGGTAGAGCAGGACAAACGGTCAAGTGCAAGCTTCCCCACATGCTGTCACTGATTGGAGGAAGGCAGAGCACCTTTTGGTGTGAAATGGGAATCAATGCTTCAGGTTCATTAAACAAGAACAAAAGAACTGCCCTCACAGAAGAGACTGCTAATGCCTTCAGTCTGCTTTCCTGTCACAAATGCAAAATAAACACCTAACAACAATATTGACACCAACTCTACATTTAAATCTAGATTTCCAATTCCCATAGTTTTCTAAGGGGTTGCGATTTAAGGGGGATTAGTTTTAGTTTTATTTGAAATTTTAGGAAGATTAAAGTAATTTCTACAAAAGAATCAAAAGTGAGTTAAATTCACTTCTGAGTATATGATGGACTACAGGTAAGATAATAAAATGGATAGAGCAGGCATGAGTCGGGGCTGCTGGAGGTAATGTTGAACGGGTAAGGTTTTTAAAACTAAGGAGCTGTTGTTCGTTAATGGGTTTAGACATAATTTCTTTGCTCGACATAATTGACACGTGGAATAAATCACCACTACCAGCAGAAAAAATAACAAATATAAGTAGTTTTTAGGAAAAAATAGGAAAATTGTTGGAGAAAAATTTTTTGAGAGTATATACTGAAAAGAGCTAAAAAATAAGCAGAGAGGTGGCTTTTAGGATGAGTGGTATATTTACCTTAGGGCTTACAAGATATGAAGTTGTCTCTTTTGCACATAGGTTAGGTAACTGCTTTGTGCTGATCAGGTTATTTTTTGTTCTCTTCAGCAGTGACACAATTTGATTTTTCAATATCTTCTGGGAATTTTATTTGTTTGTGGTTTTCTGTTTTTTTTAAGAACTTTATTAGTACTGAAAATAAGTTGAATGTACCTTTTTTCATTTTACCTGAGGTTCCTCCTTAGTGTTTGTTCAGATTTAAGATCCCCATTTGTATTCTTTTTCTGTTTTAAAATCTTTTGCTGAAATACTGCAGTTTAATTTAACTTTCTTATAGATATGACTGTTATAGTCTCTTCTTTTAGGATGAGAAGCTCCATCTATAACGTATTGGTAAATATAACTGCAGTAGAACCTTTTCTTCTAGTGAGAGGTAACTCCTTTGTTCAAATGCCCACTGTGGAGTCTCAAAATCAGTACGATTGCTTATGACATGGTACATGGTAATCTGGCAGCAAAAGATCTGAAATTTAACAGAAATTATTTTACTATCTAGAAAAAATTCATTCTGAACAAAAAAGCACAGTTAAAAATTATATTTTTAAGCCCCATTATTCCAGAATAAATCTCCCCCCACCCCAAGATTAATTTCTAATGTGTTTTTTACTATTATTTTTATACACGCCTTCATTAATCTATTGGGATCTAAACAATTCCAGAGTATTTAGCACCTTGTATGTGCTGCAATATGAGCCTTATCTCAATTAAATATCAAAATTGGGAAATTTGCTCCTGAGAGATTGACAAAAGAGGTAAGTTCTCTGAGGAAGATCTTGATAAAGCTAGATTGAATAGCCCAGGAAGCTTCATAGCATCCAGATGATGAACAGTGGATCTCATTACCCTATCCGGACATGAAGGAGGCTACAGATGCGGTGAGCTGACCTAAAATGTTTTTTTAAAAATGTGGGCTACATTTTAATATCAGACCAGGAAATCTAGATCAAAGCTAGATGACTGGAGCTCTTAGGTATTTTTTCTCTGTCTTTCCAAAACAAAGATCTGTAATATTTTTATGCAATGTGAAACAGCTTCAATCAGAGAGACTGAGGGGGTCCCCACCTCCAATATTTAACAGTCTAAGGACTACAGTTTATTAAAGAAAGGTGTAAACATAATTCTTAAAAGACAGTTACAAGAAAAGAGGTTAAGTTTGTTCTGTTCATGAAAGAAGAACATCTGTTGAAACTGGAAATGTTTGTGTTTTTTTTTTTTTTTTAGGATTCCTAGGTAGAGAAAAGGATTTTCCTGCACTATAAAACAAAGCATAAAAGTCCCTGGGAAAAGCACAATGTGAGACTCCATGCCTCTAACCTTATCACCCTTAGCTACTCTGCTGGTGAGGAGCTCTTGAGCTTTAGCTTTTTTTACCCCTTCTGGAAGACTGTAGGGTCTTCCTACACTCTCCACGTGAAAGCTGGTATCCTGTTCTACTCCATATCTATAATTACAGGGGCCAGGCTACCCAAATTTAGTGCTTAGACACCTTTAAAGAGTTTGACCACATGCTAACCTGCATCCTTCAACTGGGATCTTAAAGAAGACTCAGAAATAAACAAAACCCAGGAAAATGTTCTGAGATAAATCTGTAGGTTTAATCAGCAAAATGGAAATTAAACTGTTGTGTATCATTCTTAAAGAATGGACAGCTGGTACACAGATATATACAACTGGCAAGACTGATTTCTTGAAAGATTAGAAATAGAGCAGAGTTACTGTTTATCTTCATTTTACTCAAGAGTTAATTAAAGGATCAATCCTCAAAATGATTATACTTCAAAATTTCTGTCTACATTGTTTTGCATGAACTATGTTCCAATGTCTTCCATCACTGAGCCCGAAGATATCAATTTCCGTAGTTTTCCAGCAGCTGCTTTCATTAACACATTATTATTAAGGATAATTTATCAAGACTGGAAAACACCTGGCTTGGAGCAAAATTCTGCTTTTGAAAATGAGATCTTTGACTGCATTAACCAGTTCCACAAACTGAGCTCTACACTTAAACTCCCAAGGAGAATCAAGGATTAAAAAAACCCCAAACCTTGTAAAACAAGCCACCTGATTCAGAACGTTATTTTCAATTCATTATTGGGACTCTAGCAAGGCCAGGTTATAATAGCTAATTAAAGAATATTCATTGTCATCTGTAATTGTTGAGCTAGAACTGTTTCTTGACTTCAAGAATTAGCATATTTGGGTCTCCTATGACAGCTACTTTACAACCTTATCTTTATACTCTCCAAAAATGAGATTTTCAAATAATAGTTGTATGTAGAGCTAAATTAATATCAACTGACCAAAGCTCAAGCCTACAGCAATAGGGTTTCCAGAGTCTTCGTTAGACTATGGGACGGAAAATTTTTGTAGAAATATTATCAGTTTCAAAGAAGCATGGCCAACAATGCTCTTTTGTTAGAATTCTTAAGTTATGTAGAGTATCAAAGCCCTGATTTCAACAGTTAGGTACCATTAAGAATCTGATGTGCTGTTATCAAGGCACCGTTTCTTAACTGCCCCTTCACTATCAAGTCATCTCAAATAATTTCTTTATCTAGTTATGAAAATAAACCAGTACTTCAGCTTGTTGATACCTAATAATGACAGGACGTCAGAGTATTATTGTTTTGCTAACTCTCCTTTACAGATAAGGTTTAAGTCTATCCCTGTATCTAGTGACGCAGGGATACAAGATAGTAATCCTGCTAATTTATTTGAATAGCAGCTGAAGACAGTTCAGCTGGAGGCATATGAATATACGACTAGGACAATCTGAAGAGTCTCACCTGCTCTTGTAGTTGATCCTGTCATTACCTCGGTTTCCCTTCTTCATTAACCAAGACCTCCAGGCTGATATTTCGTAATTGATATGCTCCATCATGCTGAGACTACTGTATTGTTATTATAACAGATCAAGAGAAACAAAGCTCAAACCTTTTACTTTGAGTGAATTGAATTTGTCGTTTTAACTCAGAACAAGTTACAATGTTTCTTTAAACCAACTTTCAAGCCCATGCTAAAAAGACAAGATTACGTGATTTCAAATTGGACATCTGAAAAGGATGTGTCTCTGAACGCTTCCCACTCCTCAGGATTCCTTAGACCACACTGAAGATGGAAGATTTCTTTTTGAGCCGCGAGTTATTCCTAGGGGCTTCTTGTTATTTCTTTAGTAGGGA
>NW_010558568.1:38950-70452 GCF_000687285.1 Phaethon lepturus
GCTTCATGTTTTAAAACACTTCTGTATTACAGGATCACTAAATAATCTGCTACCAGATAGAGGCTTCAAAAATGGGCATCAGTTCAGATACAACCATTTTGGAGACGTAATGGTACCTGATGACTATATTAAGATATTTAAATGGTTTCTTTTTAAATGCAAAATTTATTACATATATTACTAAAATAACTTTTGGACTGCAATAATGATTGAGTAATGTTCCTTGGAAGACTGAGACACTTCCACAGAAAGAAAAAAAATAATTGCCAGACACAATGGACACAGCAGAATCATAGCTAAAAGAAAAGAATGCAATTATGGGAAGGAACAGCAATATCTGCCTTGATACATGTGAGGGTATATAAAAATGCATTATCACATTCCTCACTGAATATAACACCTCATCAGTTCCAGAAAGATTCAGTCCTGGGATTGGAGATAACCCGCAAAAAGCATGAAGTAACTTCAATGTCTCCCACTTCACATAAAAGTTGCTGTAGTACAATATTTACTATATTTACTATAACTAGTAATTTTCAATCTGATTTTTAAAGCCTCATGTCTTAGGCCAAGAGGCTAGATCAGGCCTTTCTTGTCCTAAGAAGAAAGAATATTCCCCTGAAACAAACCCCTTTTTCCTTTGGATCACACTTTTTGTTCAGTATCATTGTTCAATCTTAGATCAGAAGCTTTTTTGTATCAAAGAGAGAGTATCCAAACAAATTGTATCTCTTAATTCACCAATACAACTATTTAAAATTTGGACATCATAGCCACTACTTATATATTCTGTTACCCAGCAAATATTATTTTAGATTTTTGTCTAATCTGTTCAGTCAGTCTGGTTATTGTGGAATCTAATATAAGAATATAGCTTGCTTATCCTTGGAAGATGTAGGTTTGTTCACACAAGCTACAAAGTTGTTTACAGTCACTTAGACCTGTAATATCGAGGTTCTTGCAACTATTCTGCCCTAAAAGGCCTAGCAACCACATGATATACATACATGACTCAAACATTTTCACAGTCTGCTAGCTGCAGAATGAAAGGATAAGCAGTAATTGAAAATAGCAGGCATAAAGCACAGCCAGTGCAGAATGGAAGGGTTTGCATTTACTTTGCATAGCTGTAACTAGAAGCACTTAGTTGCAGGCAAAAGAGAATCGTATCCAGAAACTTTATATACCAGTCCCTCACCAAATATAAATTTTCCTAGGTCCATTGATTTCAATGGAGGCAGACAAATTTACAGCAGTGAAAGCTCTGGGCCATTTTATTACCCAGATTCTTTTCTGAACATATCCTGTGTGCGGCAAGGATAGATATCATAGACCCTCCAGAAGGTAGATTGTTCCTGGGCAGTTTTAATGTGTTTCACCAGTGAAATGAGCAGCAGCAGGACTGGTGTAGAACAGGAGGCCATTTCATCCACTGCTTTGCGTTCTCACCTCCTCTGCATTTGCGTGGTACTGGTGGGGGAGAGCAGTATGTAAGCAGAGACATGAGCAGCAAACACTTCTTGAAGAGAAAATCATCTGCATGGCCTCTGGGAGTCTAAGAAGCTGTGAAAATCCAGCCTTTATCTACTTGCTATTACATAGTTTTGATTGATGGGATTAAAAAGCAGTTTAAAAATCTCGGGGCACTATTCTGCATAGGTTTGCATGTCATATCACATAAGGCCAATTTTCTCATAATATATTAATTTTAATTCATAATTTAAATGAGAAAGTTGTAAAACGCGGCAGTAGCTGAAGTTATGAAAAATCAGTATTCTCCTGCATGACTCCTTTGTTCAATTCTCTGCACCATGAATCTGACATAAAGGTAGAGGAAACTTAAAGGGAGGGAAGTTTTTTTTGCCAGGAAAAAAGGTACAGCCAAACAAAATAATGTGAGTTTGTACCTAAGAGCCATATTCTTTAAAAACAAGTAAACAGCCTTTGTTTGCCAAAATACGCTGGTAGCCAAATGAAGGGCCCAGAAACAGATTCCTGGCAATCCATGAAGTGTGTGACAAACTCAGCTACACATCAGGTCAACAGCCCTTGGCAGTGTGTTTTTAATTGACTGTGTGGTGCAAGGTGAGGAGGCACAATGAAGCAGAACATATGGAAATATTTATGAATACCTTTAAAGAGTTGTGACTGACAATATAGGAAACAGTTGAAGGTACAGAAAAGACATTTAATGAACTCCTCTTCGCCTCTTGCTGTTACACAAATACCAAAGGGTACTGAGTGAAAATGAATGATGGGAAAGTAAAAAACATCATTATTTTCCAAAACACGTAATTAGCCTGCAATACTCATTACTCCCAATATCAACAAGTGTAAGGCCAACAGTTAATAGTCAGGTGCTTAAAAATGAAGCTACATTCCGACAGGATTTGCAAAAGGAACACAGAGATTATGCAGTAAATCCTCACTGGTTTTGTTTACACTTCTCTGAAAGCATGTTCTCTGGAAAACAGCTTTACATATGGTGTGTTATGCTACCTATCTGGCTCCAATCCACCTTGCAGAGACACAGAAAATACACAGACTGCCTGTGAGACATCCCAGTGTACCTGGGTGCGCTCCAGCACAAGAGAACCCCAGTTTTTTAAGGGTGTTCTCTGGTCAACATGAACACCCAGCCTGAACGTTCCGTCAGCAACCAGGAGGGTGGGATCTAATATCCAGGTCAAACAGTGAGTGGCTTTTGAGCATTTCAGTGGGTATTAGATATCATTATTTTAAGGCGTTTTAGCACTTTTGTGAATCAGAATCCATAACCTCAGGATTTGAAAAAGGGGCAAAGGGACAGGCTATTTTATGGATAGCTGAGGTAAGAAGAGAGATATTAAAGTGAAATATCGAAACAAAATAAAACAGAAAAAAAGAAAACATTTTGGAAGGAATAGAAATCCTTTTGATTTAAGGCATGAGCCATTTTCTAGCGTTGGATATTAAAAGGAAACTTGGAGGCGAGAGGGCTTTTCCATAGATGGTGTCTGGAGTGTCATCTGCACATGGTTCAGGAATGGCAGGTAGTGTTAGCGTCAGGAAATGGGGCTGTATGATCTGCTGATCTGAATGAGCGTGGCCACAGCTATGTTCACACGAACAAAAGCCAGGATCTGTTAGTTAGCTGCAGTTAGCCAGGCTCGGTCCCTTTCCTAACGAGGGCCTTTTCACCTGTCAGACTGCTATACTTTGCCACATTTTCTTTTGTTTCATTTTAAACCTCTCTCATCGTCTTCAATTTCTCATGTAATTTTTTTTTCCATTCTGAAAGGATATGCAAAAGAAAGGACTTTAAATTAATTTTTTAGAAGTGCTTAATGTATTTAGTGCATGAGGGCAGACAGAATTCAATTTGGTTAAATGTAAGCTAATGCATACTTGCAAAAAACTGTCTGAATTTCTTGTGCATTCTCAAAGGCTCTGACATCCTGATTCAATGAGTGTTTGAGTGCTCCTGAGAGAATAAAGTCCCTTAATTTCCTTGTCAGGAGTTAAGGGTTCTCTTTCTACTCAATCAGCAATGCAAAGACCTTAACATTGAACTTTAACCCCTCTTAAAAAGAATCTAAGTGATTGTTGTTTAGTGAAGATAGCTTCTTGGTGTATTGCAGCAAACAGGTTGCTTGGATGAATTACAGGGATTGAAAAATGGCATATAAATACCATAATCCTGTTATACAAAGCAATGCTATGAGCTGGGTAGGTGCTGAGTCCCACATTCACGGGATCACTTCAAAAGATTTAATACTCACATTTCAGAGAAGGTTAATGAAAGCAGTAAATGATATGCTAGAATTTGCAGGAAACAAGGCATCACAAAGAGCAAGGAGCTGAATTCCAGCCTCACTGTGGCTTTTTTATGATGGCAGCAAAATAGTCAAACTGACCATTACGCGGTAGAGAGAGAATTTAAAGTCACTATAGACGATTTTATTGCATTGCCCTCTGCAGTCCTCAGGATTGCCAGAGCGCTGTTGGAAGCAGGGTTGGAAACAGAAGGAAAGAGCAAGATCTCTGTGCTGGATACTCCAACCAGACTGGCAGCCCAGTGGGGTCTGGGAACAGCCACTCTCCCCAGAACCCTTCTTAGGAGAATATAGGCAGGAATTGTGCTCTCTTGGTGCTGCAAAAAGCAAGTTTACCTCCTTCCCCATCTTTGTTGGTGGGTGATGGGAAGTATGGATTACTGAAATACAAGGAGATAGGCAAGCTACTGAGTTTGGCAAAAATTCTGACTTCTTATCAAAGCTCTTTCATTTCTTATGTGTTTCAGTATAGAATGAAGCAGGATGAAATTCCTTTTGCACTCGTTTTATTAGCTATATACATTTCTGCAGCATGCCCCTCTCTGGCTGGACATGGCAAATAAGGTTTCATCATCTTCATTCGTTTGCATCCGCATTATGAATGAAAAATTGCATATCTACACATTTATTTCAGAATCTGTAATACATTTCATAGTTCGGAGTGTATGGAAAGAAATATAATGAATACTACACTAGAAGATGTGTCAAAGATTCAAGACGTTTAGTTGGGATTTCAATTGAATTTAGTTTCTCAGTGCTTACAAGGAGGTTGTTATGGTTTTAGATGAGATCTGTTGCTAATGGCAACTGTTTCAGTAATTGTAAAATCTATAAAATAGACAGGGCTATTTAAGCTGCTTAAGAATTTATAGCATATTAGATTTAATTAATACATTCAAATATGAGAAGACATCAATGATTTAAAATCTGAATCAACATTTTTCTATATGTGTATGTTTTGTGTTAAAAATAATCTATGCAATTCTCTCAATAGTATTAGAATGGACAATTTTTCTAAAATGGTATAGTGATTTAGTCCACTACTGTATTTCTTCATCTCTGTATGCTACAACTGAAATCTGGGTTAGGTAGGAAGGAATTACTGTGGAAGATTCAACAGAGCTCTTTGTTGGCATGTGAAAACCAAGTCTTATTAGCAGAGTTGTAGTTGTACAGTCATACAGTTGTACAGTGTTTATAGTGCATTCAGCTCCAGGTGTAATTACCATATCTAACTTCACACATACTAATTATTTTTATTATAAGCTACCTTTTCCTGTCTAATAAATAAAATTCACAGTTATTATATTTCCTTCTGCATAATTATGTTTTTAAAGTGTTATAATAATATATAGAGAACTCCAGTGTGCTATTTAAAGTGATATTTTCAAAGCTCTCTGAGGTCATGAGATAAATGGAGCTTAGTATGTACAAAATTATTATTATTATTACTATTACACAGAAAGTGTAGGCAAAACTGCAAGTACAGTATGTATATACATATATGTCTATATATTTCTACTAGTAGTGTCTGAAGTACTTGTAATTACTTTTCAGGGTTATTTCATTCTACTATAAAGACAAATAGAAGCCTATTCTTTTCCTAAACCACATTTCACTTGAAAGCTGGTTTCCTTAGCTATAAAAAAAAAAAGTGCTACTCTAAAAGAGTGAACTTGTTCTAGCAGGAAGTGGCATGGAAACTTGAAGCTGTAGTATTTCACTGCTTTTCACTTGGGAAAAGATTTGCAGGAAAATTCTGTAGGGTTTCATTTGTTAATATTTCTCCCAAACATTCAATGCTGAATAAAGAATGGGGTGTATTTTTCTCAGAGATTCAATAGTGGTAGCAACCCACTTTAGACTGGAAGATCTCTGAAGATTTATATCAGTCTCCACCTTAGACTGTTTCCAAGGAGATCCAGGACTAAAAGGGCAGAGTCTCTCTTTCAATCACTTCTTCTGCTGTGATTCCAGGTTAATCAGAGAATTCCTGTCCTAAGATGCTTCCTGAACTCCTAAAGATTTTTTTTTTTTTTATCAGCATGGAAATTATACTGCTCTTGCTTCTCTCAGACTCAGTGGAACAAATTTAAAAGATACGTGAAGAACTGTAAACACATGGGAATGTAACAGGCTGTATCTTAGAGAATTTCTGCAATGACTGCAGTTTGTACAGGACTAGCTTTAAAATAGCCATTTCTAGCCATGCACTATGCTAGAACACATGGTTCAGCAACTGACCAAATCCAGAAAGATTTTACAGCTTGTGTTGAATGCCTTGTCATAACTGTACTGCTGCAAGTAGCTGTGTTAAAACTAGTGTGAGCATGTTTACAGAAGCAGCAGTACCATCATGTGTAATCACAGGGTGTGTACATCTGTATTGATCTCATCTAATTGTAGATACCTACGAGTTAAACATACACCTCTAAGCTAATTACTGTTCTCAATGGAGAAAAGTAGACACATGGAGAGATTAATTGGTCTGATTTTCTGACTAAAAGACACTGGCTATAAGGGGTAGGAGCCTACATACCTACCTTAAACTCAAGACATCCAACTACTGGTGTTTCATTAGAACATAAAAATCCCATTCAGAGTGCATAATGAATGAGGAAAAGATAAAGTACGTTTTGCTTAAGATTCACTACTTAGAATTTCACACCAAACCCGAAGATAAATGAGCTAGAATGTCAGGTAAAAGGTAGAGGTCTTGAGAAAACAAGTATTCCTGAAAACAGTAAAATGGCTGAAATCAAGGCTATTGCAGGAAACATTCAGACATAGAACAGGTAATATAGCTTTGTACCTAAGAAATTCCATAGAGTAGGATAAAATAAAGTTTACTGGAAAGGGTCTACACAATCTCCATATAAATTTCTAAGTGTAAGAATACAAATATGTTATTTGTCTTTCCATCCTCTAGGTCACTGAAAGGAAATTGAGCATTCACCTCAGAGGGAGATCTAAGGAGGGAACTAGATTTAAAAGAATAGCAATACATGACTCTGGCTGTCTGCATAGATGCTGGTGAAAAGTTATAGGGTGGAAAAAGAGGGAGACACTATCTCAACACTTCAGATATTTCTACTTAGGAAAGCAGTCTATACCACATAACAGAAGATGATAGTCTCAAATTCTGGTTAAATAAGATGAAAAAAATACTCCAAGAGTACCTATAACTGGCGGGTCACATGATGCAGCATAAAATCAAAGCAAGAGTATTCATGAAATTTCATCTGAATAATCTTAAATTTTTCATTTTAAGTAGTAAACTTCTGCTCTCCAACTGATTAAACTTGAGAAGCAGGTTTCTCTCCTTCTATGGAGTAAGCCCTCCAACATTAAGGCAGCCCAGCTGTATCATATACAAAAGGACACTTCCTCCTTAATGGGAGAGGTGGTAAGAGTTCAGATGGCAGAACCTGCAGTACTCACTGACCTCCCACCAAGATCAAACATGAAAACATGTTAACTTGAGCATATTCATGAATGGTAAATTCTGAAAAAGAATTGAATGCATTTATTTATTTATTCACTTACTGAAAAAGGACTCTCCCAGGATTCAACAAGCAAGGCATGTTCCAAAACTGCAGTGGGACGTAGTCTATATGCAGCTGAACATGCCTCCAGAAGTCATAGGCAGCACTCCATACAGCCAGAAGACAAAATTACCCGCCCAGGTGAAGGAATTTAATGTGTTGAAAATTGAGTTTCTGGTAGAATATAACTACAAGTTCTCAGTAGTCATCATTAACCTTTTGAATTCACTTTCCTGGCTAAATGATCTGAATGTGTGCAGACTGTTGGTTTGCTTGTGTGATTCCACAAAAACACTTACGAATGTTTTCCTTAACTTCAATCAGCTTTGTCATAGAGGCAAATGTTTCAAAAATAAATAATGTCTGAGGAAATAAGATGATGAGGCAGAAGAGAGAATGGTGTTTAACCTAGATTTAAAATTATTCAAGGATTGGGGGTTTTGGGCAATTACATATTCTCTGTGATTTTGAACATCTTTTTAAGGATTTTTGTCTTCCCAAAATTCTACGAAGCTTGCAGAAACTCAAGAGCACAAGCCTTTTGGGAATTTTTGTTTTCTTAGATCAATACTAGTAGTAGCCAAATAGCAATACGATATATTAAGTAAAAGATAGCTAAGCAATTCATTCTTCTTATTAGCTAGATGTTGTGGGCTTATGGCCAATAATTGTATGTTAATTAATAATGAGTATCTCCTGTAGTAATTGTATGGCAAGCTAATCTCTGATTGTCTTGACAGAAAGTCTATATGTTTTCCATGTAGTCTACAGACTCTGCAATAATCTGCTGGCTTTACGTCCATTGTTCTGTTAAATTTCTCCAAAATATTTTCACAGCAAAAGACATTGGTAGAACTCCATCAGCACTTCATTGTAGAAATTTAATGCACCTTCAGAGAACTGCCTTTTCACCCATATTACACCATACACTGACAAAATCTTAGAATCACTTGTCCCATAAGTCCTGCCAGCACCCCACCCAAAACCTTGCCAGTACTTTTGAGAACTCCATCCTTCACCCACTACACTCATCATGTGCACTGTGTTTCATCCCTGCTTTTGCACTGCATTCATGTGTTGAAACAGTCCAGGTCTTGAATTTAGGCCAGTGCAACTTGTAAAAAAAAAGAAAAAAAAACTCTCAGCAGCAAATAACACCACCACAACAACAAGAAGTACCCAGAGGGGTACCTCAGGTGTTACAGAACTACTAAAGGTAGGAAGTAACTGTGTTGTGGTACAAATCAAATGCTGTGGCAGAAGCAGATGTCTTACTAAGCACCTGAGAACTGACAAGGAGGAATACATGTTGCCTTCTAAAAGCTACATATGCATGGTGAAGGGCTTGTGTTAGCTACTTCTAAGTTTAAAAAGTGCCTCCAATTTTGAGCACTTATCTGTATGAAGACACTGTCACTAGAAGAAGATACAGTGAGATACATGCTGAAGTATACTGCTGGACTGTGCTCACATTGCTCAGCATCTTTCATTCCTGTGCATTATACTCATTGCTACAATGAAAAACAAAAAACAAACCCACAACTTATCGAGAGGATAAGAAAGACACTTGATTTTTAAATCTCCAAATTATATGCAATTTCTTAATGCAATACACCACAAAATTCCTGTCAGCCCTTTATTCTTGTTGGTCTCTGCCAGGCACAGGGTGCAACGGAAGCAGGGAAAGATATTTCTATGCCAACTCATCTTGATCCTAGAAATAACTGGGCTGATGGTGCAACTTCTTTAAACTGCACTTGGCTTACTGAATGCCGCCTCAATAGCAGATCACTAAACCTTTTCTCAGCTCGGCTCTTTTTTTTCTTACTCAAAAGCAGCTAGTGTTTTCCACCACCAGAAGTCTGACACTGGATTTAGCAGACCAGGGAATTGCTTCAGGTTGTTACTTCCTCTGTTAGAATAAGTAAGTAAGTGCCAAGCTGCCTCTAGAAATTGTATTAATCATCCTGCTGCTTCTCTTTAGGCAGAAAAGGTTGCAATAAAAGTATTTTAATTGACTGAGCAAAAGAAAAAAGTTTAACATTTTCTGGTATCTTAGCCTTGAGACTCTCTCATCATGCTTTTCCCATCCTTCTGTGAAAGTGATAGAAGTCCTTATTTCAGATCTGATTCTCATTACTGACATAATGTCAGGTGGTTAAAAGTAACAGCTGGGAGGAGAAAGGCATCTATTACATTTGCATTCAGACTATCATCAGGGTTGAAGAAATTTGTAGCACTTCAGGGCTAATTTCTGCAGCAATGTTAACTAAAGTCAGAAGCAGGTTTGTGAAATTTCCATGACAATTTATAACAGTAGGAAATATAATACATGTATTTTAAAGCATTTTATTTTTATTTGGGTTTATATCCAAGTAATAAATCACACAATGAAGGGTGGTTGGGCTAACAGGGAAATATCTAACAAACTTAGTATTTGCTATGAAGTCTCACAGGAGAAGTATTTTTTCCTGCTGGCAGCATATGGTAGCAAACTATTTCCCTCAAAGCAAGATAAACTTATTCTTTTCACTGCAGTCATTGTTTCACTCAGATTTTTTTTTAATATGTGTGTATTCCATTATTTACTTAAATATATATTAGAAGTCACCACAAGAATTTGACAGAAAATTAGCCTACCAGAAAATGCAATTTGTCAAAATGAAAAATGGAAACAAAATATTGGCAGTGTTATAAGAAAACACTTCAACGTTAACAAAAAAAAAATCCAAATTCAGTTTCAGTGAATTCCATTGAATATTTCAATCAGTGTTTCAAGTTGATATTATTGTGTGTCAGATTTGTATTGTTTCCTTTCTGACACTAACTTATGTAATAATAAATCATCAATAATTGATAAAAAAGCCTTTCAAATTAAAACATTTAAATATTTTTAGAAAAAAAAAATTTCCTCCAGGGTGTCTGAACTACTTATATACCCAATATTAAGTCTTACATGCTCAAATGCTTATTTCTTAGCCATGGAGAATCAAGAACTGAAAGCGTTTACATGATAAATGCTAAGTAAAATGGAGATGTGGAGCAGCTGTTGTGTTTCTCTAGTATTATGTGAAATGAAAGATGGAATAACAAGGGTTTTTTCTGTGTTACTTCATTTTACTCTTTGCATTGATACAGCTTATGCCTTTTCATGGTATTTAAATAGCATGGTAATTTTTTGTACTGTACTGAACTCGTTGCCCAAATCATACGTTCTGTTCTGATAAATAAATCTCACCTTTGGCAGACAGCAATCTTGTCCCTTTTGATATGGGAATAAGTGACACCAAAACTCCTAACTCCTAAAACATGTTAACTGATGATAACAAATATTGTCAAACTGCTGTAGCCTGTAATAAATAAACTGTGTCAACATGTTCCATGGAAGCAAAATTCTGCCTCTCGACAGGCGTATGTAGGTTTCTGACAGTAAATAGCAACAGATCTAAGAAAGATGCCTGATTACAAAGAAAATGGGATTAATTTTGCAACATATCTATGATTATAGTGGTAGCCACACACTGAACATACAAACACAGAGAGCCAAACATATAAAAAGTGCAGTTAGTTGTGAATTATGTACATAATAACTGTTACTTTTACCTTTACAGTTAATCCTTATTCATAAGATAATTTTGAAACACCAAAACTTGGGGATCATTATTTTCCAAATAACCTCCAGTGAAGACATAGCTCGGGCCTTTTGAAAACAAAATGTACTATGTCTGACAGTTCTTCCATGCTTGCTGATGTGCTCAAACATACACAAAATTTGGTATGATTTTCCTTTGAAAAACCTACCTTGTTCCTGCCACGTTTTCTTATAGTTTCAAACCAATGTTTCTGGCTTGAAGACAAACTTGCTTCTCTGCTACTTTTCTGAATTACTTCTGATACCTATTACAAGTTAGGTCCAGATTTACTATCCTTCATTTGCGTGGCAAACTACTTGTTCTTACTAAGGGAAGGCATATTTGTTTGCATATTGCTAGTTTATGTGACCAGATCTTATTTCCACCAACCCAAAGGAGCTCAGAGGAACAACAACTGCCAAAGGAACCCCAACAATCTCATATAGAATAGTTTGGGTTAGAGACAGTTGGCTTTCTGGGCTGCGAGAGCACATTGCTGGTTCACATCCAGCTTTTCATCCACCAGTATCCTCAAGTCCTTCTTGGCAGGGCTGCTCTCAATCCCTTCATCCCCCGGCCTCTATTGATACCGTGGGTTGCCCCAACCCAGGTGCAGGACCATGCAGGACCAACCTTGTTGAACTTCATGAGTTTCATATGGGCCTATTTCTTAAGGTTGTCCATGTTCCTCCGGATGGCATCCCATCCCTCAGGTGTGTCAACCACACCACTCAGCTTGGTGTCATCTGCAAACTTGCTGAGGGTGCACTCAATCCCACTGTCTATGTCATTGATGAAGATATTAAACAGTACCGGTCTCAATACTGACCCCTGAGGGACACCACTTGTCACTATCTTCATCTGGACATTGAGCTGTTGACCACTACCCTCTGAATCCTCATCAGAGCAAAGGGAAGCCCTGAGTGACCTCCTCCACAGATGATCCCAGAAGAACCTCAGCCCTGGTGTAGGACCCACCAAAGTCTGCCAGCAGGGTGGCTCCCTCATTCACCTTATACACTGAGAAGATGGCTTTCTGCACCTGGGGACATGACATTCAGTGTGGGATTCCAGGAAGATCCTTCTGGGACTGCATTAGATTTATTCTGGAATGTTCAGAGCAAGGACCAAAGGCATGGGAGGAGGGGTGGACTGGGGAGGTAAAAGTGTGAGAAGAAAGTATTGAAAGGAAAGCAGTTGTGTATATGCAGGCTCTTTGTCAGCATGCTTCTCTGGCCATGCCCTGCACCTGATCCCCACAGTCTGACCTGGCTTCTCATTACACTCCATTTCTAACTCTTTTCCCAGCTGCAGGGATCTCTGTCCTGTGTGCACGTGTGTGCCTGGAGATTTTAGTGCAGCAGCTGGAGTGGGACCAGGGGTCTCAGGAACCTGTGTGTCTATGGTGGAAGGAACTAGAGAGATCAGAGCACATGTGCATTGTGTGCAGGTGTGTATGTCAATGTGTTATCACCAGTGTGCATCAAACTGGACTAGCTGCTGAGTAGGACAAGAGGCTTGGCAGACAGGTATTGGAGTGGCCGTAGATCTGGGCTGGATCCTGAAGAGACCAGGGGGTCTGAGAATTGGCTACTGGAGGGACCAGAGGGTCCATGCCAGGTACTGGAGAGACCATGGAGACTGGGGGTGGGCTACTGGAGGATTCATAGACATAAACAAGCTACTGGAGGGACTTATGGTTGCATGTGTCTATGTCTGTGTGTGTGGCAGGTGCGTGACTAGGGGGGCCGGTTCAGCTACTGAATAGACAATGTGTAAAGCTAGTTAGCAGGGGGATTCATATGTATATGTTTTTCACTAACAGACTTTCATCCTGAACAGTCAGAGTGGGTAATTGGTGTTTGGCTGGCCATGCGTAGATTTGTGTATGTATCATGTGTATGTACCTATTGGGAATAAATAATTTCAACAATTGAAGTAAGTGTCTAAAATCAAGGGGAATGAATCTAGACTTTTGTCTAGACATTAATCTGTACAAATACATAAAAATTTTAAATATATGAGTTGAGAAAATAACTATTTAAATCTCCAAACCAAAACCTTACATTTGTAATACCTTATTCTAGAAAACCAAAAGTCAAGGCTGCACCAAGATCATAAAAAAATAATAAGCTGTAGAACTGTCAAGCTTGAAGAAAAAAATATACACTATTCTGTATGTAATTTATTTGGCAGCAGCAGGTAATGTGAACGACAATATAGCCTAAATGATTCATATGTACTGAGAAAGCAGATCTAATTCACCTCTGGAAAAGCTGTCTCAGTCGCAGTCGTTACGCCAGGCTGAGTTCAGCCCTGTATGCTTCTAGTACGGCCGAATGTCTGCTGTGGTTCAAACTCTCTTTCAGTTTGAAGATTAGCAAGTAAGAAAGAGCCTGCCTGGACAACCTGGTCTTTGGTATGTAATATCAGCATCTTTATATCCTGCTTGTTTTCCTAAGCCTTTCAGTCATGGTGAGAGTCACAGTAGTTACTCTGGGACCCCTGATACCTGTGTATGGCATGTACACAGTGTCAGCCTACATTTTGCATATGCCTTGGCTTTATTTTCTGGCAACAGAGTAGTACTTTCCTTCATGGAAATGGGAGAAGTCAACAAGCAATGAAGCCATCTTTGTCCACGGTCTGCCTGCATTCTGCCTAATTGCTCTGTACCTTTGATGAGGAAGCAATAAAGCCTATTTTTTAATCCTGCATGTTTTCATCATTCTAGAAATGAAAAAAGAAATACTGTAAATAAATATGCTCAACCTAAAATATACTAGGATGGACCTCAGTGACAAACAATTCAAGCTGCTAGAAGAAATGAAATGAATTGCCACAGGTGTTTTTTCAGTAGTTGTGGCCATTTTTTTCTCTGAATGGGTTACTTGAACAACAAGCACATCCTTTGAGCCTGAAAGCAGACTTTAAAACATCAGCCTGGTACTTTAGTATCCAGTTTGGGCTGGATGTTTTAATTTGGAAATTAAGACTGTCTGTTAGATCCTAAGAGAGAACTTGAAATATGCAAATTCTTGACAGGGCTTCATGTTTTACAGGAGATCTCTGCTGAGAGTTCCTATCTCATTTCACAATTATTAGAGCTCTGAGCACCAGCTGTGCTTGTGACACATTGGAGCTGATAGTGCTGTGATCAGCAATGGCACAAAGCAGTTAGCAATGATCAGGCTGCTCTGCCCACTGGACTCACTGATAAGGGAAATCGTGAAGAGCAAATGTAGGTGATGAAGTTCTGTTTTAGCACAGGACTGAGTAATAAGATGTGGTCTTCCCTGTCCTTTTTGTCCCCCTTCATTCCTCCTGAACAATTCTATATCTATTACAACAGTTAAGCAAAGTGGCAGGTGACACTCTGCAAATCTGGATGAGAAGAAACAGAACAAGTGGAATATCTGTGTCATAATGGTCATTGCAATTCAAAGGTGATACTACACATTGATAAAAATGCTACCTATGTAAAAATAAAATAAATAATCAGTGAGGTAATATTTGGTCCTTATAAACCCTATTTGATTTAAATGAATGAATTGCAGTTGTGATGACATATGTAGTAGATTATTTTTTTCTTCCCACACAAGAAAGTCTGTGTCTTCATAGGGCATACTGGGGAACAGAACATACAAACATACATATATGAAATCTTCTAATTTGAAATATGGAAACCACATATAAGGTTTGTTTTGGTATCTGTCATCTTTATAGCATGGGAGTTTGAATTGTATAAACAACATAACATTATGATCATATGGTGATCATATTATGATCATACATGGTGGCGCTGGATTAATGGTTGGACTTGATGATCTTGAAGGTCCTTTCCAACCTAGTGTTTCTGTGTGATTCTGTGTGTGTGATATATGCTGACTGAGTTTTGATGTAAATGTGCAACATTTTGGGTAATCTGTATCAGTCTATTGCATTTACCAAAAGGCTTTAAGAAATGTTTGGAAGATCGTATATACATAAAGCTGATATTCAGCATGAAAGGATTTTTCAAAGAGATGGTGTCTTGGTTTAGCCCACCTCTGGGCTAAACACTAGCTATTGCTCTATCACCCAAGAACAATCTCCCAGCTGAGAAAGGGAAATCAAAGAAAGAAAGGCAATTTGTGGGTTGAAATAGAAACAGATTTAATAAAACAATAAAACTAATATTGATACTAAAGCAATATAAAGTACACAGAGTTATACTCAGCCCATATAGTGGTGAAGATCTGTGTTCACAGAAGCAAACACTGGTTGGTGAATACTGCAGGCAGCACAGCTCCAACAAAGGGAGGCCTCAGGAGCAGAGCAACAGGTGAGACCCTCCAGGGATGGAAGCCACTGAGAGAAAGAGCCATTACCAGCAGACTCCCCAGTTTATGGTGAGCATGACATTTATGGTATGGAATACTTCTGTTGGCCAACCCGGGTCAGCTGCGTTCCTCCTAGCTTTAGCATCTGGTTATCTCAAGACTGCTATAGAGGCCTTGATCACTATGGAAACCTACCATACCATATATAACATGTCTCTCCATAAGCTAAACAAAAGTGTCTTACCAACTTTGTTTTCACAGTAACAGGTGCTGCAATCTTCTTAGAAATGCAGCTTTCCTGAACAGAAAACTGATCTTATGATTCTATCCCAACAAAAACAGGGCAGATGGTTCTTCTCAGTTCTCCTCACATAATGTTCATTGACCTTTCAGTTCAGCTTTGCTAAGAAGGTGTAAGGAATAAAGGCTAAGTTACAAATACGGTCTTGCTGCATGACTTTGTCCTGTCTTTGATGGAAAACAATTGCTTGATTTGGTAATAAAGAACATCAACCTATGCATAAATTTATCTTGTATGATGCAATAGTTCCAGTGTGAGTGATCAGAGACAAACCAAATGCAAGTGATGGATTCACTCAAACTTAATCTGATTGCCAGTAGCATGGAGGTAGTGGAGTGGTGACACGGGTTGGCGTACAGTGAAAGTGCAGAGAAATTTAGAGAGTCAAGAAGAGAAAAGGCATTTTTTTCATTCATGTTCTCATTAGACTGGACACAGACATACCTGCGATGAACATTGACCTTTGTTCTTGCTTGAATCGTCATACCAGATGATCAGTTTGATGTTGCTCTTGGAAGAAGTGGGTGGGTGCTCTTCTGAGCTGGGACGTTTATTCAGCTGAAGCACAGAACTTTTACCCAAAACGCTGTGGGACTGGACATGTTATCAGTACATTGATGTTTTCTTGTTACTTTGTTTTTCTGTCAAAATACTCGATTCCCTTTGCTTAGAATTTTGTTTTATATTGAACAAACTTACTGATTACAAGTGGCAGAAGTATAGACTTTTAAGGGTATGCAGTGAAGACACTTGATTTTCCAAAGTGTATGGTTGGGAACTCAAACCAGTTTGTTTTGTAATTTTTCAAAGAAATTTCAGGTTTTCAAGCTGGCTGCTGCTACTACCAACTTTGGCTGGCAGAAAAGTTACTCTAGCACTGTGAAATGGAGCAAGAAAGGAGAATGAACTTCTAAGGCATCTATTTTTGTTCAGTGTACTGCATTTAGTCCCTCCATTTGGCAGTGGAGTTGCTTTGGCTTCTGAAAATAGAGTTTAAAAGCTATCAAAAATATTCTATGGGGGAACATACATTTCACTTTTACTTGGGTTTATTCATGGTAAAAAGACCTGAATGTTCAGTAGTATGGGACTATTTCTGGCAAATTCTGAGCTCTTCTTGAGTGCTGCTGAAAACCCTGAGTTCCCACTGAGATAGGTGTGAACCAAAGCTCCCGTGTGGCAACATAAGATGCTCATGCTTAAGTTCAGATGTCATCTGAAGTGTTTCCTTCCAATGAAAAGCATATTATCCCTTCATGCTCTTCCTTTTAATCATTGTATTTCTAACATTCTGGAATTGTATTTCTCACTTTTTCTATTTCTCACCATCATTTATTATCTACTGGATGGATTATTTTTTTTACTCCTCTGTAGATGGGGGAAAACTAATTAGACTACCATGGGGGGGGTACTAATTTCTTCTAATCATTTCCCTCAAATTGTAATCTCTAAATTTTAATGAGGATCTGTTTGATTCCTTTCAAAATGGAATGTCGTATTAAAGTTTTACTGCTTCTGATCTAATTGGTCATTTGGTTATATTGTACGTGTAGTGATGTTATAACCATTTAAAATGATCTACTAATAATAAAACTATCAAAGGAAAATTGAGAAGAGAGATGACACAATCCTATCTGAGTCTATCTGAGGGATATTGTATTTTACTGTTGTACTTTAAGGCTGTCCCGTGAGACTTGGTCTTGTCATACTGGTTTCATTCATTAAAGCAAATCGTGTCCTGGCATCTTTTTTTCCTGCCCAATCCTTACAAAGTGCTGAGTTTGTGTCACTTATTATGGTACTAATTAGTAAAGTTAAGTAAAATTAATACCATCTAGAGAAAGTTCATTGATAAAAACTGGCACACTATAAATTCTAAACACGAGGAGAAAAAAAAAAAGGCAAGCTGAAATTGGACCCTTTATTTATAGTTAGTGTTGTGGAAGTCCAAAGGGAGGTGCATATATTTCTAGTGGGACCAAGCATAGATCGGAAAAATGGATCTTTACAGTAGTTGTTGTGCAAAGAACAATTTTAGCTTCCTTGTAAGTTATGGAATAACACATACTTAGTTTACATAGACACAAATATGGGAAGAAATGGCAGAATCTTGACAAAATATTTCTAACTTTCTCTTTCACTAAAATTTCAAGGTTGTCATCAACCCAGTGTAAATTGTAACTCGGTAGATAAGGCTGATGTTTGAATTAACAAAGGAATTCTATTGCCCTGTCAGCATGAAGCAGTATTCAAGCCAGGTTAATAAACTATCAGAGGTGGGGTGTCCCGATCCAATGTCGAGGGAGGTTTTGATATGATCCCAAGAGCGAGATTAAGGTACAAACAAGGTCAAATACTGTATACCCAAGACAGCTTTTATTATCAAAAGTAAAGAATTAGTAGCAATAGGACAGAATGGAATAAAAAGACAAAAATCAAGCAAGCATTCGGGATAGAGTTGCAAAGATAGTCACCACCATGGATCCGTGGTGTCCCGGGGTCCAAGTCTCTCGAAGTTTTCAGTGGTGGGTGATCATGCTTGGAGGCGGCCGGCATGCACACATATGCTTGTCTTAGCAGTCCCCTTTTCACAGAATCACAGAATCACAGAATCACTAGGTTGGAAAGGACCTTCAAGATCATCAAGTCCAACCATTAATCCAGCACCACCATGATCCCTAAACCATGTCCTGAAGCACCACATCCACACGTTTTTTGAACAATTCCAGAGATGGCAACTCCACCACCTCCCTGGGCAGCCTGTTCCAATGCCTGACCACCCTCTCGGTGAAGAAATTTTTCCTAATATCCAATCTAGACCTCCCCTGGCATAACTTGAGGCCATTTCCTCTCGTCCTATCACTAGTTACTTGGGAGAAGAGACCAACACCCTCATCACCACAACCCCCTTTGAGGTAGTTGTAGAGAGCGATGAGGTCTCCCCTCAGCCTCCTCTTCTCCAGACTAAACAGCCCCAGTTCCCTCAGCCGCTCCTCATAAGACTTGTGCTCCAGACCCCTCACCAGCTTCGTTGCCCTTCTCTGGACACGCTCCAGCACCTCAATGTCCTTCTTGTAGTGAGGGGCCCAAAACTGAACACAGTATTCAAGCTGCAGCCTCACCAGTGCCGAGTACAGGGGCATGATCACTTCCCTACTCCTGCTGGCCACATTTTCTCTCATTCAAGGCCTGCAATTTAGCATATCTTCACATTCCTGCATATGCACATACACTTCATGTTGGGCAGCTCCAGCCCCGCTTCTCACATGTAGCCGTTATCTTGGCAGGGTGTTTTTCATCCTTGTAGCCATCCTTATCTTGGATAAACAATCTTTGAGACAAATGTTTTACGATTCAGTCTCTCACATGGGGTTGTTAAAAACAGCCATGAACTACCACAGAGGTCAAGCCAGGAACACTGAAAGAAACAGGTATACTACTCTTCTCCAGTGATCCAGACTCTTTGGAAGTCGGGGAGAAGGCAGTCAAACTTTTTCTGAAGCTAATTTAACAAGGTACACAACAGCATCTAGTAGAAGAAAGGTTAGCCGATTGTTGCTAGGTTTCCTTATGCCTTGTTGCTCTCTGGCAGATATTCAGGATATGCTAACTTACTCTGGTGTAAACCCCAGTGCACAAATAGCTCTATCACTTTTGCAACTTGTTCATTCCAACTTGATCTGAGACTCCACCTAAAAGTCAAAGAACTAGTCACTTTGTAGATCTCTAAATGATCAAAAAAGGAACAAATCAGCAGAAAATCAGATGTACAGGCTGTAACCAGGCTTGGAAGGTATCTCACTAGGGTCCTGCAAAAGAAACCAAAGTTGAAGAACAACAACAACAACAAAAAAAGAGATGGAAGAAAAGAATTAGTTTTTGATACGCTTACCTAGAATTACTGGAAAAGTTAGATCTTTGTTGTTGCTTTTCCTACAAATTTAAAGTGCTTTTGGCTTCCTGTACAAATAATGTTAATGAAAGATTTTCTATGTGTATTTGTTGTATATATATATACTGGATATAATTTAGTAAACCCTTATAGCTTATAATTTAATATTTGATTTACTGTAATTTGGACTTTTATTAATAATTTTTACAGGTATTCATCAAAGAATAAACTGCTATCCTTGAGTTACTTAAAGCCCAGAAGACTTGTAAGTCCGTAGAAAGGTGTTGCAAAAATGTTTCAGAATTTCAGAAGTGAAAATACTTAGTAAATGGCAATAATGGGTAGCTGCTGTGGCATCAGGAGGGTGAAAACATGTAGAGAAAACTGCTGGAGCATAATCCTTTCAAACAGCCTTTGATTTTTTTGAGTATCCTCGTGAAGAAAATCTGAACTCAGGAAATATGAATTGTCAGGTTAACTAAGAACAGAGGAAATACTGACTTCAGTATTCAGTGACTTTGGGGCCATACAAATAAAACCTCTAAATTGTCAGAAACCGAAAAGATCCCACTCGTGGAATTCAGCTCACTGCACTATTTCTGTCCGAAAGGTATCTAGGGTTAGCTGTTTGCTTAGTTTGGTTCTTCAATCAGTGGCAAGAAATAGACATTTCCAAGGACAATTCATTCAATCTTCAGAGAAGTATCTGCCCTCAGCTAAAGTTGATTTATTTTTTCCTGCCCTGAAGCTTATGTAAATCTGATATTTAAAAGTTCCAGGGTGTATTCTGAATTCTAATTCTTCCACCTGCCAAAAATACAACATTTTCTGAAATGAATGTATATTGAAAAAAAAATATTGATAATAGGGGGAAAGCATGCCTAATGTATTGTGTCTGTGCGTTTCTGATAAGTAATTTCTTAGCACTGAACAGATTTCTGTATATTTGGCTCCGTGTATATGGTTATGAAGCAAAAAAAGGTTTTGAGACAGAGTTAGCTTGTTTTGATATCTTAAACTTTGAAAATTAAATAGTGGCCCAGGAAAGGTAAAATATGTAAGTATGCTAGACTGCTAGATTGAGTTTTTACAATGAAGTGAACTGTTATGCCATATGTTGTCATGAACATTAAATAAACTATTCAGAAATGTTCCTGGAAGCTATTACTGGAAACTACTGGAAAGCATTTTATGGAACATCATCATACTTTGTTTTTAAATGAACAGTGTATAAACTTATTTGAAATCACCACAGATTTGAGAATCAAACTTTTAACTGATTTTTTTATTAAATAATATTACACCAGAAAATGTATTTTTCTACTTATAGCTGGTTAGCATTATTTCTGGGAAATAAAGGATATCTTACTTTCACTGTTATCTCTGTACTTGTTCAAAGCAATGATGTTGAGGGTAATTACCTCTTTGACTGCAGAAGACCTGCCTTACTTTCAAATAACAATATATACAAGATAATCCACTGAAACATTATACAAGAGTATTTTGCCTAATTCATTCAAGTTAACATTAATATACAATCAATAGTATTACATAAGATAAAAATTAGTGTTAACAGGGTTGGAGTGGGAGGAACTGAATGGTGAAGTTGAGATACTGGATCCTAGAGGCTGTGACGGGGGGGTTGTGCATTATAGCACAAAATATCTTTACCTTCTCACCACTGAAACAGCCTGGCATAGTGCATGTAGAGTTATGAGATATGCTTTAATTTCCAGTATTTTTCATGTGGTAACAATTAAGGGTCATATTGCCACCGAAGAGGAAATAGATTTTTATGAGTAATACAAAGAGGAGAAAAATCCCCTTGCTTTGGTAAATGTGTTCTGAATATAGAAGCAAAATGGAAAACAAGACTTTTAAAAAAATTCTATTCACAAAGTATCTTGCTTGTTTAGGCAGTGAGATACAAAATAAAGTGTGTGTTACTATGAGATAACACTCACCTCTGGGGCTGTTGGAAAGGAAAAAAATACAAATTGCCTCCTAAGGAGAGCTGGTTGCCTTCAAAGAACTTGAGAAAATTGGTGTTACAGCTAGAAACACTTCAAAGTACCTAATTAAAATTTTGGGGATGGGATTAATGAACCATTTTTAAGAAAAAGAATACATGCTTGTTAGAGCAGTGATAGATATTTCTGCTTATTCAAAAGAGAGCAGTGAAAACATAATGGATGTATCTTAGTGCATTTTCTTTCAAATGTGCACATATGTATGGCTTTTTAAATATACAAAAAGAACAGCAAGATTTCAAAGAGGCAGGTGCTCAAAAGTCAGGCTACTGTAATAGCTTTAATCTACCCCTTGTCTTAGAATTTCTGTCTGAGTTTAATATCATTACATGTTTTATCTGTAGTGGAACAGTTTTTTATTACTTTGTTTGCAGTGACCTTTGATACATTTGAAGACAGTTATTCCCTCCAGTTAGCTCCCATTCACACTAACCAGACCCAGTGAGATAATCTTTCCTCTCCAGCCTTTCTATTTTTTGGACCATCTTACTGTTCACTTCTGAACCTCTTGTACATTTATCTTTCTTTTTAAAAAGGTGTGGTAGCATTCAGAGCTGGGAAAAAAAAGAGCCCGTGAACCAGCAGAGGCCTATTAACACTGGGGGCAGTGTGCTTCATGTACCTTACATATGAACTCCTATGTACACATTCCAGTACAATAGTAATCTAATTTCTGCTGGCAATCATATGACATTGTTGTCTTGTACTCAGCACCTGCTCCCAGAGAATTCCTACATGCTCCTGTACAAAACCACTGTTCTGTGCAAAACCAGTTGTTTCCAACCTTGTTTCTGCAGGTGTTTAATCCTGTCCAAGTAGGTAGAACACAAAACTTTGCAATATGTATTCCTGACCAGAACACTTTCACCAGATAAGGCAAGTCCTTTCCAGGACTCTAGCTGTGGAATATCATCTGTACTCAGAACATCAATTTAATTCACACCTGGCCTTTACTAATGCTCGTTGAAGATTTCAATGTTTTCTACAAAGTTATTTGTGAGAAATATAAGCTTTTTCATTTGATTTTTTTTTTCTTTAGCATAAGTACTGAGACTATTTTATGGGAAGAGTCCAACTAGCTGGAGACACCTACGTGTTCTTTGGTGAGCTGCAGTTGTGAGCACTCTGAGGTGCAGAAGTCATCCCATAGTAGCTCTTGGTGTTCGACAGCATATGAATTTCTTTCTCCTAGTAGTCTTACTGACTAATTGAGGTGCCAGGGTCATGACTGGCTCATCAATGTTTTATGCTAGTCAGCTGAGAAGTTTTAAGCAGGTGTAGGTCACAACCAGTAAAAAAAACCATTTTCCAAACAACAGTATCTTTTTGACTTTCACTGTGTATGTAGATCTATTAACACTTAACAAAGCTAACAACATTACACCCCATTGCAATGATTCAAAGAACTAAAAGAAAAGGAAGAGATAATGAACAATGACTCAGTCTGAAGAGAATGGACATTAAATAAAGCATGTCTCATCTGTGGCCCCTCAAACTTTGCAGATTGATCATTCATGGAAATATGCATGGAAAACCAGCAACTTCAGCTGACTCAGGTTACATTCTTTGAATTAGTGCCTGTGTCTTTACTTGTTTTTGTTGCCAATGAAGCCAAAAGGTAGAATGTTAACCTTCATTTATACTGAACAAAATTTAGTCCAACATGATGAACAATAGGTGAACTACTAATTACTGTAATCATGTCAATGTCAGAGTGAATATGGCTAAATAAAGAAACAGTTTTAAATGTCTGACCTACAGCTAAAATAGGACAATTTGAAAACTAAACACATGACATATCTGGAAATCTATATATCTGTCAAGTTTTTTTTATTAGTGTTATAGTTTTTGGAAGGATAGCATGATCTTTTAATTTGTTTATTTTAATAGGGTTTGTTTGTTTTCTTGTTTTGGTTTTTAGTCTGGTGAAAGGCTAATACCCATAAAATAAAAAAATAGGTAGAGGTTTGCAATATCTAAGAGCATTCTTTTCAAGCTTTCTAGTGACGTTATTGTGGATATATAGATAAAATACTACAATACATGACAAATCTGAAAAAACAATCAGAGAAAATTGTAAGGAATGCACATATGAAATACTCATTTTTTTACACATACTAAGCAAGTGAATAAAATGTGAAGAAACACAAACAATTTGCTCTGCAGGTGCCTTTTAAATGACAGGTTGACTTAAATTTTCCCCAAGAACATGAATAAGCTGTGTTTATTTGGAGAAGTAATTATCTAACTATAAAGCATTTGTAGGATGTTTAAAAACTTAATCAAGATTGGGAATTTTTTTTCTTTTAAAAAACCTTGTACACATTTTTAAGAAACAGGGTAATACGTAAATTGCAGGTAAATATATTTGCTTCATTACATTAACTACAGACTATTTTAGTCTTTCTTATCAAGCCATTCTAGTAAAAATAAAAATTTAACTCTGGTAAGAGTTGGTTAAAATTTGACATGCATTGTCTAAACTTTTAGCCTGCTCCTGAGATAATGTTACATTACTGCATACAGTTGGCAGCAGATGCTGGTAATGACCGTAAGAGAAGAGAATAATAAAATACATTGCGAAAGGTATTTTTGTTAGCAATTTAGAGAAAATATTCCTACTATGGAACTGTAAATTTCCGCTGTTTTAATCAAGAAGCAGATTCACATTAACAAGTTTAGTAAACTTTCCTGCTTTTTCCTTCAGGGAAAGTTGTGTGAATAATAATCTGAAGAATTTCAGATTCCTTTCTTTGTAGTAAAGAGAAGAGGAAGAACTTTTGCCCCATATTATAGACCACCTGAGGACCCTAGAAGAGCCAAAAGCTGTTTGTGCTATATAATCCTCAAGCAGTATTTTCCATGCTCATTTTTAAGCTAGACAACTGCCAGGAAATGGCACACCTCCTTACCCAGGCAAGCTGGTAAATTGGGTCTTGGAAACAAGAAAGATAAAATGCCATGAAGCAGGTTAACAGCATCACAACACTTTAACCACTATTTCCTTTCAGTCTTACAAAATCCTCCACAACGTAAAATCGATTATTACTGTATAAGACTGGAATCTAGAGGCTCAGATGTACTTCACTCATTGCTAGATGCAGGAAAACAAATGAGATTTCAGAGATGAGTATGTCAATTTGTTTTTAAATATGCTGCTGATTTGATGGATGCAATGGCCTGTTTGACATTGAGAACACTTGTGAATACGTGAGAAGTATGTGAATATACAAATACCTCACCCAAAACCAAACTGTTGTATCCAGTAATTTATACTTTGGCTCCTTAAAGTACACTTACTTCAGACAAAGTTAATGATTTATCACTCTACTGGTTTAGCTCAAAACTCACAAAGCATACAAATAACCTACATTATACACCAGTTATTATAACCCCAGTATGTGCATGGCAGCATGGCAAACCACTATAGATTTGCATATTTTAGTATATAATTCATTAGCTTGGCATCATACAATGTACTGCTTTCTAGTTCACCAAGCACAAGATGTAAAGTTTATAAGGTGCAGGGACCTTGCCTTCTTGGCAATGAAACAAATTAAAGGTATGTCTTAATGTGGGGCCATTAGCAAGGCTGCCAATTTGCTGAAGTAGTAACTGCTCAATGGGAAGGTCTTATGGGATTAACTATTTAAATTTTAATTGCTAGTTATGAATGTCACATAAAGAAACTGAAAATGTAAATGAGGAGAATCTTGTCCAAAAGAAGTGTTAAGTGTTTTTCATTAGCACATCAACCAGGTGAGAGTCCCTTTTAAGAAAATAGCACAAAAGATAAATGTGCATGTGTATCCCGAATAAGCAACTATGTTTTTTCACAGAATAAATTTGTTCCTGTCTCTATCTTTAACCCTTACTGGGTTGTCTGGTTAGTCTTACAGATTTTCAAAGTATTTTCCCAACACATTTAAAATTTGTTTCTTATATTATAGGTGGGACTGTGGTATTCTAGTTTGTAAAATTTCTTCCAAGTGGAGCAACTGTTTTTTTCATGATCTCCTGTCCTAAGTTGGAGTTTATCTCATCTAACTTTAGACATCTAAAAGTTATACATCTAAGTATGAGATAGTCACCTATGCTCCACTCATGGTCAATGGAGAGAAACATGCACCTCCAGAGGGTGATTCGTCTGCCCTGTCTTATATAAGACAAATGGCTCTCTGGTGCCTATTTTTCTTCACTGACTCTAAAAAGAGATTCATCTGGGTACAGCAGACTTAGATGTGTAACTTTCAGATGCTTAAGATAATGCATCTTAAAACATTAAGATTAAACACATCTCATGTGTTCAACATGAGGTCTCAGATAGTTCCTTTATTTGTCTGTATATTTATTTATTCAAAATCAGATGTTGTCAGCTGAAAGGACTGAGAAACACCTGCCATAGAAAATCATACTAGATTTGTGCTCTTCTGGAAGATTTGCATTGACATTCTCATCATTGAGAGAACAAATTGAACTTGGATCTCCTGACTCCCAGGGCAGTTTGTATATGGTGGTTCACTGAATATAAGACATTGTCTTAGCTGACTGACTCACCTCTGAAGCCTATTTTGAGAAAGGGGTTGATGGCTGTGGTTTCAAAAATAGGAAGATCCAGCAGGAAAAGAAGTGATGTGAGAATAGCATTTCCTATGAAGCAGCTGTGAAAACTTACAGACCTAGTAGGGTCCAGGTTCTCCTTGTATTTATTGCATTTCATTGAACATTGTGGTATAAAAAGTGATTTTGTGAATCTAGTTTTTTATGAATTAGCATCAAAAGACTTTTAGTTGCTTTACTTGAAATGTGTTACTGAAGAAAACAAGAATTACTCCCATTCTCAGTTTCAAACTGATACTGAACATTATAGCCATAAACTCTTCATGTCCACAAGTATCTTTACTAAGAATTTTTTTTTCTGTTGTTAGATATGTAATTGTACTCCTGGTTATAAAAAAAATGTATTTTTTCTTAATAACTATTCAATTGCTCATAAACTGTTTTAAATTGTGTTGATCTGGTATTTATTCTGGTTGAGAGGTCATCACACAGTGTATAAGGAGTGCAGCTGCTATTCAAATTTCCTGATAAGGGCAGCTTCTACAGGGACATAGACAGTACAGTTAAAAACACAATGTAAGTTGGAGGTATTGACTCAGCCTAAGCAACTGACACTGCTGATTTGAATTCTGCACTTGGTGAAATGAATGATGAGGCTTCCACTAAATTCAAGAAGAGTCATGTCCATAATTTGGAAGGAATAACATCATGATTAAATATAAACAAACCTACAGCTCCTAATAAAACGATTAGAGTTGTCAGTAGCAATTTGGAGTAGTACAATAACTTATGCTTCTTCCGATGGTGAAAAGTCTTAATGACAAATCAGTAGTCCATCGGGAACAGATAAGTTTTCCTACCGAGATTTTTCATAGTCTGCTTCTGTTTAGCAGGCAATTGGTAACTCAGCATTTTGTCATCCTGGTCCTTGAGTGATTTGGCATCATATAACATTTGGAAAAATTCAATTTTAAAAATTCATCAAATTAAACATGGGCAAGAATGGAATACAGACCATTACCAGGTGTACATTTAATGGAATTTAAGTTTTAGCTGGATATGAAGCTAAAATTTATCCTGCTTTCATTTACTTGTGCATTCAATGAATATTGAGAATGATTAATGATGTGTTCACTTTGTGAAATACACTCATTATATTTCATGACCCATGGTCAGTTTACAGCCACATAAAAGACAAATTTTTATCATAGAGATGACACCTCAAACAAGGAAAAAAACTATTGATTGTATTAGATGAGGCACTTGTAGAAATTGCAAGTGATTGACTATTAACATGCTGTCATAAAATCAAGCCCTAACAACTGAAGAATTCACAATTTTAATCAGAGAGGGAAAAGTAAAGAATAACGCTGTTGGTATCTACTACAACATAAATTACTTCAAAGCAACAAATTAAGTAGAAATAATTACTGACCTTTTTTCAGGCTGTTTTTGTTGGTAATCTAAATTAGCTTAGATACATTTTTTAAGCTTCTTGGGTTGTTTCACACTGTAAGTTTAGAAATCCCTCATTCAACCTGCTAGAGGAGGTTTACTTCTGCAAGAGGAAGTCACAGGTTTGATACTCAGTTCAACATTCAGGGTCATTATTCAAGCCATCAGATGCCCTTTCATAAACTTTCTTTCCAGCCTCACACTAAAACTTGGCTGCCACTAGTTATTAGATAAATGATGCATGCAATGTGTATCTGTGTTGCCACAGAAATACAGAGCAGACATTTACTGAGGTCTGGCTGCCCTGATTAAAGGAAAGATGAAACAATTGTTAATGCTATAACATCTTAGTGCTACGCTGGGCTCTAACGGATTTTATACTAGATAAATCCTCTTTCCTCTCTTTGAGTGTCTTGAAACAATGCACCTATGTAGAGCATATTCATACCATCTGCTTCAAAAGATGGTGCATCCCTGCAGAAAGGAATTAGGGAATTAATGTCTACAAGAACCATTTCTTTCTAATCACTATGAGATATTTTCTCTTGCCCACTGTGCGAAGCACCTGGCAAACACATGTTCAGACTTGGCTTGACAACCTACAACACAGTTGTGTGGCTCCATTTAGATTTTAGTCATCACAGAACTTTGAGTTTGCCCTTGCTAGAATGAGTGGAAGTCTCTATTTAGGTACCCACTGGGCACAACAGTTCAAAAACAAAGGTGTCATACAGTTTTAGTGTTCCAACCTGTTTTGGTACATAAAAGAGTATGTTTCTACAGAAGAAAGGTCCACATTCTGGTTATTTGAGAAAGGAACCTAAATTAGAATGTATTTGGTCTGAATCTATTACCACATATTCTTGCAGAAACTTTATTGTCCACATTAAAGTGGTATAATATCTTTAATAATACAAACAATTAGAAAAGCAAATATTATTTTCTAAAGGTAATTTTTGAAGTTACCAAATGACTCTGTATTTAAAATATATCTTTAAAAGGATATAACTTTTACTCAGTCTAAAGGAGTCAGAGATCAAAGAACTTTTGTGGATCTTGCCCTCTGTCTCTAGAATCCAAGCTAAGTACAAGAAAGTATTGACTGAGACAAAATTGAAAGATTTGTAGGAATTTATCATGGACTTTGCCTTTGACACAAGACATTGATTTACAAATGAGGTTCTACTTGATAAACCTGATAAAGTATCTCAAACTAACAAGATTTGTATGGTAATTCAGCTTTTTTCAATACAGTACTGTAAAAAGGAAAGTGGTTTCCTCTCTGAGGAAGATTGCTCTAATCATTCATATAACATAGGGTAAGCATCTTGATGTAAACTCATTTGTAGCTCAATGCCTAGCAAATGAATAATGTCTGTTGCATTAAGAGACAGAGCAATTTGGCAGAAACTAAACCCCCTTGCGTTCCAATTGATCCTCAGATATCAGAGGGTCTGGGGGCAGCTGAGCTTAGGTTCTGAGTGATGCCCAAAGTCAGCGTTAGTAGTCCGGTCGCACCCAACGCCTCAGTTGGACTATCACAGGTCCGGATGCACTATTAACATCACACTACCTGCTCAGTTGGACACCTTGAATTAGCATGGCCACACTCAAAGGTACAATCGCATTCAGGGACAACACACTCAGCTGAGTCAATCAATAGTGCGATTTATTGAAGCAACAGATGGAGAAATTCTTTTAGATTGCTGGTGATAAATTCACTGTCTGCAAAGCACGTGCAATAAATTAAATATGGCCGGGTTACACACCCGTGGGCTAATAAAGCAACTCTATAGAGATTCCTAAAGTTCACGGGGATTCATTCAGTGTTCGAATCTTACCCAAAGGCGTCCCAATGCGGGGGAAGAGAGGGTCAGCCCATCGGCGGATCCTGAAGGTCAGGAGTGATGGTATCTTCCCTGACATCCACCCCTTCTCAAACTATCTTATAGTGTTTTACTTTGCAGGTGGAGCTTGAGTGACTCTAGTCATACATACCTTTATCAAGGTTGGTCCAAGATTCTCTCACTTCGCGTTTAAAGACACAGACTAGGAAAGATTCAGTGTGCATGCTCATTGAGGTGGGTAACTTTTGAGATGGGTGTGTGCTTTGGTATTATAGTGATATTATAATAAGCAAAGTTCACTCTGAGTACAGCATTTCATCAAAATTTAACAGACTGTTGACCTAGGGCATCGAATGTGCAACTAATTAATTATACCATGTACCTTTACGTTCCCTTGTAATCACAGAGCGTAGCCATAATGTCTCCACTTCGCTCCATCCTCCATGCAATTTCTCCCAGAATCAGCACACCAAGTTCCCCTGATGTTGCCAACATCTAGGGTTGCCTACGGAATTGCCATGGTACAGACTCATTGTGCATTAGCTGCGTTCCACACTGCTTCAGTGCTGTTCTTAGAGCGTGAATGTAAGTTTGATTTCTAAGCCACCCCCAGTGATTATTTCACACATGTCCTGTAATTCCATTACAGATTTAGACTTTGAGAAAAAAGAGTTATAGAGATTCAAAGATAAAAGCTAATAGAAGGTACATCAATTAGTGTTCATGTACTTCATGTACTTCACCTTGTTCGGTTGCTGGTAAAAATAACAGGGAAAGAAAGGTTAAAAAAATAGAAGAGAAAGAGATAGAAGAAGCACAGGCATCTTGGTTCACTATAATTTGTCCTTTAATTTTTAACTAGACAGTGGAATGAAATGGACTGTAAAATCCACTATATAGGGTCCATTTTACTTAGTAAAAATTGTACAGTCAGTTGAAAGAGCAGCTGGTGACATTGTAGTCAATGCTCTCCAAAAGCTAATTGAGAATGATAGGAAAAAAATCTGATGTAATATATAGCTGCACAGATTTCCATCTCACCCCAGACACTCATTATACACATCTGTTCTTCATTCCCAATGAACAACATAAATCCTCTGAGTTTCTTCCAAAGAAACTCATCAACAACCCAGAAGACAAAGAGGCACACGTGAAACACATGTTGAATTTTATCCACCCTGGATTAACAGTTGCTCTAATCATTATCAATTTCCAATGTAATATGAAGTATATCATCAATGTACATTTTGTCATTAAATTTAGAAATATTTTTATTACTTCTGTTACTGTGGTTCCCATAACATGAAAAATGATGTTCATAAATAGAGGGAAATTGTTGCAATGAAGTAGTTTGCAATCCAAAAGGTACAGCAAATAAAAATGTTGATTCAAATCTATGTTTTGAAAGAACAAAATCAATTTTGATCAGTTAGTGGGGTTCTAAAGGTTGATGCCATTTTCCTGAATATTTTCAGGTGTTTAAATTCCGATGAAGTATCTTATATTAGTTGGGATATTAAATCAAACAGTACGTAAAGAAATAAGAAAAAAATACTTTAACTTCTCACATTTTCTTGAACATCATAGGTACTGAGTATCAATTTATCATTTGGTTGTTAATCTAATAGACAGATTTGAGGATTCAACAAATTGTGTTCTACTAATAATATCCTTCTCAATGCATTATTAATTGTATTTTTTTGTCATCTGATATTAAAAGTCAGGTTTTCTGTTTCTACGCAGACATGGAGTCCTATCCAAACTGATTTGACACCATTTTATGCATGTAAGAATCTGGTCCACAGGCAATGAAAATTATTTTTTCCTGTATATAGGATTCCATGTTTTTGCAGTGTAATGGGAAACACCACAGTATTCTTTTCTGTAGCCTCACATGTCTGACATAACTAATATACCTGTTCTGCAATTTGCCATTCATTTTGGGGACCTTGTTCACAGAATCACTGAATCACAGAATCACTAAGGTTGGAAAGGACCTTCAAGATCATCAAGTCCAACTGTTAACTCAACACCATCAGGCCACTAAACCATGTCCCAAAGTGCCACGTCGGCCACTAAACCATGTCCCAGAGTGCCACGTCC
>NW_010558569.1:0-301 GCF_000687285.1 Phaethon lepturus
TCTAAGCCAAGAAAGGCAACAATGAAGCCTCGATGGCGGATTTTTCTATTTATCCATTTGCAAGGATGCCAGGAGAGACAGAGTCCCCGTCCCACTGAAGAGCATCCTTCCTACAGCCTCTCGCCTCGCAGAAGTCAAGCCCCAACTTTAAAAACCTTTTTAAAACAAGCAAAGGCAGCGGCTCTGCACCACGCCAGACCTCTCTGCTGGGATTAACAGCTCTAGGAGGGACCCGGGAGCTTTCCGATGCCGCTGCAGAGGGGATGGTGACCTCTCCCCGCGGCTCCCCGCCCCACCGCGG
>NW_010558569.1:376-656 GCF_000687285.1 Phaethon lepturus
GAACGTTGGCTGTGCTAGCCAGAAAGCCAGACGCGGAAAGGCAGCGGAGCTGGAAAGGCTGAGCGCGCGCTTCCACAGGACACTCCTTGGAGCAAGGGCCGCTTCCTCGCAGCCACAAACCAGCCTCAGGGGCACCATCCCTGCCCCCTCGCTCCCAGCCAAGCTTCCTCACCAGCTATTTAGTTGATGGATTCGAATAGCAGAACAGTGGAGAGGGATTTGGCCCAACATCACCGCATTCTTGGCAACGATTGTCCTATCTAGAGGCAGCAGTGGCCAA
>NW_010558569.1:831-1223 GCF_000687285.1 Phaethon lepturus
TATCTAGAGGCAGCAGTGGCCAAGTCGTCCCCGGCGTGCGCGGGCACAGGTCCATCGCCATTTACATCCGCAACGCTGTGCAAATTCGCATTCCCAAAAATGCAGCCCAAGCTCTCCCTTTGGCTCCTATCTTCAGATCGCAAGAGTGTTTCGAAGACCTCTTCTGAAGGGATTTTACACCTCGGGGCATCCATCCTCAATTCTTCTGCTTATTAAGAAAAGATCTGTCCTAAAAGATCAGGAAACAAAGGTTGGAGAAGCGTGTCCGAGCACTGCTGTGGTTCAGAGGAGCATCACCAGCTCACGCCCCATGACCACCATCACACCGCAGCGCGGAGGGCTGGAGCGGAACGTGAAGACTTCAAATTTGAGCCAGAAACATGAGAATCGGC
>NW_010558569.1:1280-2383 GCF_000687285.1 Phaethon lepturus
ATAACCATCCAACAGATTTGGAAAAAAAAAGAATAAAATATCAAGTTTCACCCCCTTTGAGTTCAAATGAGATGCTGCGGTTTACTTTGGGGTTCAGGGGAAATGGCAAAAAGATGGGAGAGCAGTGCATGTCTAGAGCAGGAGCGCTGCTGCAGTTCCGAGAGGTTAGAGGCAAGTGAGGATGGGCTCGGCAGTTTGATTGCCATGGAGATTTCACTTGGAAACCGCTTTTCCTGCCACATCTCTGCTCAGCAGCGAGAGCTGAGCAGGTCCGCCCGGGGAGCTCCACCTCAGGGGGGTCTGGGCTGGACAGGACCCCCCGGAGCCCAACCGCACCGCTGTCCGTGTGCGCAGAGACCAGCCTGGTGAGACCCCGGCCCCCATCGGGGAGGCCGGGTGGATCACAGGGACCTGCTGATCCTCAGGAGCAGACGTTTGGGAACTGGTCGCAGCCTCGCAGGGCTGGGAAAAGCCCCTTCCCCCCAGGAGAGGTGCCCCAGGGCCACCCCTGCACCCCAGGCGGTGCCGGACCCCCTGCGGACCTGCCTCCCCCCTGGAAATCACTCCGTGCTCCGACAGCCCTGCGGAGCTGCCGGTTCTCACGTTTTCTGACAGAAACTCGCCCCTTTCTCCTCTAAGCCGGCTCTCCCGGCAGCCCCGACGCGGGACGCAAAGAGCAATTTTGCAGAGTTTTAAGCAATCGCGCTTCGGGCAGACGCCACTGAAGCCATTCAGCTGAAGAGTCATGAAAATGCCAAGTAACAGATCTCCGGGGATGAGGTCACCTCTGAGATCTCAAACGGTTCTTTGCTCATGAAGAGTGATTGCACTGATGGTTCTGAAAATAAAAAGGAATTACAAATTCCTAGGAAGAGGCTCTTCACACTAACATGGCTATTTCAATCAGAAAAATCGCTGCTTTAATCACAGCGATCAAATTCTCCTCTTATCTTTTCAAATGGCGGGTGGCCTGTATGTCCCCTCCTACCCCACATGCAACACACTTCCTCTACAGAGACTGTTTCCTAGGTCTTTTACGACATACCGCCCTAAGTCACCCGTATTTTGCTATTCCTGCCCACCGCCGGGCATGCCCACGGGCC
>NW_010558569.1:2414-2800 GCF_000687285.1 Phaethon lepturus
CCTGCCGCTGCTGCAGCGCTGACCACACTGTGCCTCCTGGGCTCGGGAATCGCTCCTGGGCATCTAAGGACGACCAAACATTGCCGTTCTCAGACACAGCCGGCAGCTTAACTCACTTTTGGGTCCAAGATGATGGTTTTTTGCACAAGCAGGTGCCGTACTTGGCGGTGAAAAGCAACGCTGCTGCCACACGCAGCTCTTGCGGCGGCTGTGGCGGTGGAAACGTTCCACATTCAGTAACATCGCTCAAGGGAAGTGAGATACCAAGGGAGAAAGGAGGGACAGGGAGTGAAGCAAAACCCAAGGGGGATGCCCACCTTGGGGCTGAGCCTGTCCCCTGTCCCTCCGCTTTGCTGGCTGCTCCCCCGTCAGATGCTCTGCTTGCT
>NW_010558569.1:2916-4228 GCF_000687285.1 Phaethon lepturus
GAGGTCCAGCCTCACGCTCCCGCAGGACCTGCACCACCACCAACCCCCCAGCATGCCATGAACCCCCCAAAAACCTTCTTCCACCAAGGCCTGAGGACGGTCTTCGCCCCCAGCCGCAGAAACGCGAGGACCCACCGCCGCACACAGACCCATTACACAACATCATTTGCTTGAGCAGCAAATTCTGCATGTGGGGCTTTTTTTTTTTTTTCCATGCACAGGAACCATTTCCTTGCCGTAACACCAAACCCCCGAAAGGCTCCATCTCCTCCAGCAGCCGCGAGTTCTGCCGCCCACGCCGGCCGCATCCAGGTGAGAAGCTGGAAAAAAGGGGCCGCGGCAGCCTCCGACCCCTCGGCGAGGGAGAGCTCCCGAGCACGAACGGGATCAGGTTGATTTGGAAGGTAGCTGAGGATCTGCAGTGCCCTGGCTCAAAAAGAACAGCATTAAACCGGCACGGGGTGCAGCGCCTATTGCACTAACGCCGTGATCTTTTACATCTCCTACACAAATGAATCATCAAATGACATTTAAAAACCAGCAGTACGTGTCGGCTAATCATAGCGAGAGGGAGCTGCTGGCTAACAGGGAATATCCCATGTTAAACCCCAGGGAGCATTTCTTCAAAGAAATTAAAATAAAATTGCCACTTGTGTCAAAACGCTGCCCTAGAGTGACCCCGCTGCGAGGGGAACAGCCCGGGGCGCGGGGATCCGCGCTGCGGAAAGCCGAACCCCAAAGCTCCTGCTGAGGGCTGCAGCCCGGCCGCCTCGACAGCAGAGCCCGAACGGGAGCGCGTCGGCGCTGATGGTTTACAGCGGAATTTCTAAGCGAAAAAGCCTCTCCCCGAGCCAGACCTCAGCTCGGTGCTGCAGGGCTCTCGTTCCCGAGCGAAACCCCCACTTCCGCCGCACTGCCTTCTCCTTTTATGCTCGGCTCTGCTTGGGGCCCCGAAGTTTATGATGGGGATGTTTGGTTGGTTGTTTTTTTTGGTTTTTTTTTTTTTTTAAATAAACACTTAAAAAACATGAAGCAGCCTTGTCAATGTTACCGATACAGAAATCTCCTCCTGGGGTGAAACGCTGCCCAGCCGAGTGCTCTCTCTTTCTCCAAGGCAGACACATGCAGCCAAGCGCCCAGAAAAGGACCAGACTCACCACCGTGTTAATAAGTTTGCAGATTAATTTAGTCCTGTAACTTTCCCATCTCCCATCCAGCTGGCAGGTGCCGTTTCCACCAACGGTGCACGCCTTGCGAGACCAAAGCACAGGTCCCTGGCCGGGAGCCGGACCTGCCGCCGGCAGCGGGCGGG
>NW_010558569.1:4267-4521 GCF_000687285.1 Phaethon lepturus
CCCCACCCGCTGGGTCCCCCGGGAAGGGGCCAAGCCGGCACGCAAGAGGCTGAGACATGGCTGAGGAAAATCTGCGGCAGTGCAGACCCTCTCCGCGGGAGCCTGCAAGAGGCAGGTAGAGCCCAGCAGCTCTGCCCTGACTCCAGCTGCAAGATAATTTTGGCAGCACCTGCAGCCAAACGTGAGGAACACCGACATCTCCCCTCACCAGCAACCCCCCCACCTCCCGCCCAGCACAGCCCTTCTCACGAGTT
>NW_010558570.1:0-547 GCF_000687285.1 Phaethon lepturus
GCCCGTATCCTGGAGAACGTGTTAACATTTAAATCGCTGCAACGGTCTGGGAGTAGCATGGCGTTAAAAGGACCTCTCCTGAAAAGAGCACAGCAGGGGCTTGGCTGAAGAGTTCTCTCAGCCCTTCAGGCGTACGCGGCCGCGCGGGCTTTCATCAGCAGCCGGCCTCACGCTAGTCCATTAGGGCTCGATTTAGCCGCTCTCGGGGTGGGGAGGACAGGGGGAAGAAGGGCCATCTCCCCCTTCCACGGGGCGGAGGGGGTCCGAGACCTGCCGCGTCCCTCCTCCTTCCCCCTCCCGGAAGGCCGCCGTGTCCTCGGGGCCCTTCCTGCCCGGGGGACCCCCGCGAGCCTGGGCTGCTTTCGAGTCGGCGTTACAGCTCTCTCCGGAACCTGGAGGCCGAGCTTAAACGTGTAACTACCTGCGCCCACGCACCAGGCTTCGTTACTAGACCAAGAGGCTCCTTCAGGTTCGGAACGCTGCTCGAACGTTTCGCCGTGCGTTCCGAAGAGCCCGGGCGCTGCCGGGGGCTGGGCGATCGCGCGGT
>NW_010558570.1:592-846 GCF_000687285.1 Phaethon lepturus
CCCCTTAAGTCCCGCGCGGGGCCAGTATTTCTCTCCATCGGCTTGGGCTTGCCTGCCGTCTGATTTTATTGAAAGCCCCGGTTCCTGGTTTCGTGGGATGGTAGCGAAGTCCCAACCTACCTCTTGCGGATCATCCGTTCTCTTTTTATGGCCTCCTTTTACCGGTTGCCATCCCAAAGCCAGAGGCCAATGTTTAAAAAAATAAAGATAGATCTCTCTGAGTTGTCCTTCACGCTTTCCTCGGAGCACCCCTG
>NW_010558570.1:949-1295 GCF_000687285.1 Phaethon lepturus
TTCAGCGAGCTGTCTGTAACGTTGGCAGCCCCTTTAGCTGAGCTGACAGGATTAATTTAAAATCCCATATGGTGGAAGAGTTGGCTTTCCCCTCCCAGACCGCTCCCTGCGTGGAGAGGAAGCCACGTGGGCGTCTGGTTGCCCCCTCAGCCGGGTGTCTGCTGCTCTCTGAAGCTCCTCGGCCTCCCCTGGTCCCGGGGAAGTGCGGCAGATGCCGGGCTCACATGGCGCTGGGGATACCTGGGGTATCGGGGTGGTGACCCGGTGACTGCACCGCGTTCCCAGCGGGGCGATGGAAGCCGGGTTGTCCGGGGCTAGCAAAACTGCGGCGGTGGCACGTGAACCG
>NW_010558570.1:1428-2952 GCF_000687285.1 Phaethon lepturus
AGCTTGGCTTGATTTAATATAACTTGGGGCAAGTGAATTAATCTTTCTGCATTTGTTGCTTTTGCAGCTCCCAGCGCTGAGGTTTTGTTGGTTAATGTTTATGAAGTCTTTTGAAATGTGGCTGTTGGCGCGCGGGTCCAACAAAGAGAAGCGACTGTGAACAATAAAAGAGGATTTTCCAAAATACCATGTAGCAAAAGCAGCTGAGATAAGGTCTGCTCTCGTTAATTGAAAAAAATGATATTTTTCCTTCTTTCAATAAAAACTGTCTGCATGATAAACTGACATCTTTAACAATTGTTTAAGCTGCACAGGTTTAAATATATACTTCCTGCATCGGCTGGCGCTGAGTCACTAGTCGCAATTATTTATCAGAAGGGATCGCTCTGCGCTAGACGGCGTACGACCGAGCTCGCTCTGTTCTCACCGCGGTTACCGTGAAGAATTGCCGGGGCTCTAAAGTTCTGCGGTCCCGAGTCAGTTTGAACGTCTGGGGGAGGCTGGACGGCTTCTAGAGAAGGGCGTGCATGAATGCGGTATTTCCCGTGGTCTGAAGGAGCGAGCAAAGCTCAAGCCGTTCTCGGGAAATGCCCTTAGAAATGCGTTTTGGGAACCTCAGCTGCTCGGAGCTCCGCCGTCCGTGTGGGAACGCGTGGAATCCTGTTTGTTTTGATGGCAAGCACGTAAATGCTCCTCGGCTAATGTAAGGGTAATGACGGGCTATACCAAGGGCTGATGGCAAGCGAACAGGCTTAATGAGCGCTTAGGCACGCACACGCCCGACGAGCTTTTATCTGTGCCAACGCCGGGTGGTGTGCGGCTGGTGTAAACGTCTGAAGGTGGCTTGCGAGGTACGGCCCCAGAGCTGGCTCTGCAGCATCGCCGTGTCGGCGTAGAGACGAGGTTGAGCGGCTAGAGCCGGTGGCATTTGCGAGCGGACTCCACCGGGGTAGTTACAGCGAGGCTGGGAGGACGGTCGTCTCGACCTGCGTAGGCTCCGTCGACAGACGGCGCGTGGGGAAGGGGCTTCGCTGTGCCGTGCGCAACGGGGGCGAAGTAAGGAAGAGGAGGCTCCGTCGCTATAGAGAGCCTGGAGAGGAGCCCCGGGGCTCTGGGGACAAAGGCGGTGGGTTTCGGAGGGCGTCTGAACCTGCTGGTCCCTGGCAAAGCCCACGTCCCTTTGAAGCCCTGTCTGCCTCTCGCCTCCGGCGTTTGGCGGCAGCGAGCTCCGTAGCGAATTCCGTGCCCTTGCCCGCCGGAGGACAGGGTCTCTTTCTTCTGGCGTTCGCAGGGCTGGTCTCCCGCACAAAACACCTTTATTTTCTTTTAATCAAATTGTCACCAGGAGACACATCTGTTCCTGCTTGCCTCGCCGCTTTCATCGGGGGTGAGGACGGAGCCGTCCTTTTGAGCGTGCCGATGCCTATGCAAAACGCTTCAGCCAGGCAGGGCTACTCGGATATCAAAGGCAGAGACTGAAGAGGTGGCCTGCTGGAATTTGCATATAAAATTGCGAGCTGAAAT
>NW_010558570.1:3100-3342 GCF_000687285.1 Phaethon lepturus
AGGAAAGTTTCTTGTACCGCGGACAGATGATGAAAGAGAGACGGCGAGGAATTATTAGGACAGAAGATAAGGAAACAGCAGAGATAGGAAATAATTATTTTGTATCTGTCTTTATAAATGAAAATGAAGGGCATTAACTTAAATAGGATTTAGATTTTCGGGGACAGAAGGGGATGAATTAGGAAGCGTTCCGATAACGGCAGAAATTATTATTAAAGGTCGGGGGTTCTTGAAACAGACTC
>NW_010558571.1:0-268 GCF_000687285.1 Phaethon lepturus
GCGGGGAGGCAGAGGCAGTCCCAGGTGTGCTGTTCCAAGGCAGCTCCTTTCCGGTTGCTTTACCCCCTCCTAGCAGGATCAGCGTGGCGGCTTCTTTTTTCCTTACTTAATTTTGATGCTATGCCGTCCCTTGGCCTCTGCCCGCCGTGCCCATGGCACGGCTACGCCGCCACTTCTTGGACTGCCTGGAACAGCAGCTCAGCAAACGCAGTGCAAAAATCCCCAGGGCTGAGCAATGGGTCGCTGCTCTCCTGCCCCCGGCGTCTGG
>NW_010558571.1:599-843 GCF_000687285.1 Phaethon lepturus
GACCCTGGGGGATATTGCTTGCTCCACAATCTTCATCGTAGCAGGCTTGTTTGCCATTAAGTGTTGACTTTGTGCTGAAAAGACAAACTTTTTTTGGATTACTCGGTTCTCAGTCATGAAAACATCTGGCTTGACCAAGAAAATGAGAGAGGAAGAGAGAAAAATTCATCAAAGCAGGCTCCTCTGCCTCTGTTTTTCCTTCCCTGAGCACCCCGAGCAACAGGCTTATCCCTAGCAAAGCTTT
>NW_010558572.1:0-11270 GCF_000687285.1 Phaethon lepturus
AAAAATCAAGCCGCCTGTCCCGCTCCGAGATGTTTGCCTTCAGTTCAGGTCCCTGTGTTGCAAGGCACAAATGTGTTTTGCAGCTAGAGGGAACACCCTCAGGGCCACTGAGGAATGTGGAAATGGTATTTTCACCCCTGAGAGCCTGTGTTTTCTGCCAGATAAATATGTAGCTGAGTCATAATCAATGTTCTGCCATTGTTTGGCTGAACAAATAAATGGGAGGCAGACACTTTCTTTTGCGGAGATCTATTCAGCTGTCTGCTGGGGAGTGATCACTTCCATCCATCTACTAACACAGGCACAAGTAGGATGCACTTTTCAAAGGAATAAAAACGCTGTTTTCCTTGGATGTTTGCACCTGGCAGCTCATGGCTCTTGTTGAGGCACGGGTATTGCACGGTCTGCTGAATCTCTGTACACAGCCAGCACTGCCGCAGGTTCTGCTCCGCCTGCCGGAGGGTGCCAGTGCAGAAGGTGACGTCCAAAAAGCGCAGGCTCTGAAGGCTGTTACGCCATGTAGGAAGGGATCCATCTCTCTCCTTTGAAGCCAAGAACCTGAGAGCCCATGGCAAGGGGCCAGGTCTGAGGTTCCACCAATGAATTTGTGTAGATCTGAACCCAGCCCAGTTTTGTCCCCCAGAGCACTAGGTTGTTGCCGTATCTGTCTTTTGAGTTCGTATTACTTTTGGAGGGGGCTAGCACAGGAGCAGTCCTGGCCCCTCTCAAGCCAAAGGCAAAAGTCTTATTTCAGCAAGGCCAAGACTTCCTTCACTGACTTGATACATGGTTTGCTCCTCAGTTGCTTTACCTGCCCCTCCCTGCTTTCACTGAAGAAGACCCCGTCCTGCTGCCACCACTCCTCATTTGCCAGCAGGTGATGCTTTGGGAGGGCAAGAGGTGAGAAGTTCAGGGTCCAAGGCAGAGATGCAGAACCAGCATCAGTGAAGCTGTGGTGGCAACCTTTCATTCAGCCTCTGCAAGCAAGGGTTGAAGACGTAACAGCAAAAAACCAAGGCTATCCCCAGGTCTGACTAGTAACCCATAGCTGAGCACAAAAAACGGGAAAGCTCTTTGTCCTGGAGAAACCACTCTGCAGAGATGGAGGGTCTCCTATTGAACTATTTTTTACCAGGATGAGGGTATGCAGAATGTGTCACCTGTGAGACACAAGTAAAATTATAATATTCATTGTCACTCTGGGCTCAGGATCAACTTTCATGGCATTTGCATTTCCGTGTAAAGCAAAGTTTGTGAGTGGCAGGCATATGACATACAATGAAGACATGGGATTAAAACTTTATTGTGTTCCCATGATCGGGGAAACAAGCAATAGGGTCAAGTGCATGATAAGAACATGCATGTGAGGAAGTGGCAATTCACAGGCAGATAAATGGATGAAAAATTGCCTGAGCTATACATCAACTGGAATAAGATTGCAGAGTGTGATGGCAGATGAGTGCTACAGACAGTGACAACAGCCAGACAAAGCTACAGAGGGAAGGAAAAGAACCAAACCCGTGTCTCATCTAACCCCTGATCCCAATTCTCCTGCGTGTGTGTGTGTGCAATACAAGCACTGTGAAATTAGACACCATTTGCAAGGAAATTGCGTGGCTGGTTCTAGTGGCCAGACCATCCCAAATACCAGACTGACTGCTGGTGTTGGCTCTTAATATTAACCAGGAGGCCTGAAGAGAGGAAAAGTGTTTGCTCCTGTTTAACAAGGTCAGGAAAGACAGAGATGCATAAAACTAGAAATGGGTCTAGTTTATTTTTCTGTATCATTAGCCTTTTGTGATTGGTTCCTGGTACAAATCTCACGTGGCCTTATGATTTAGACTGCAAACTTAGAAACGTAGGTCTTGTTTCATTCAGACTGTGAAGCAGTGTTAAACGTGGTGGTAGCAGCACTCGCTTATCTAAACAGGTCTGCAGACCCTGGGGCATCTTTAAGGACACTGTTCCAAGGCAGAAATAACTTCGTCCTCAAATCACAGGAATCGATCTCGTTTTTCACACTCAGTGTTTGGCTTGGCTGCCTAGCCTGGTAGGATTTTGCTTGAAGCTATGGATAATTAGGGAGCTTGGAAAAGTTCGGGAGGTACCTATGGATGGTTCAAATGTGTGACCCACAGTGTGTTTCTGTGGTTTCCAGCAAATGGTGGTGCATCTTTCCTCATGATTTTGGGCAGATCTCTGCAATATTATGAACCTCACTGCTTTGCCATGGGAACCTAGGTGTCACACCTACTTCATGGGCTGCATGCCCTTCGGTAGACCACCTCCTTGGTGCCTCCGTCAGCTCCATGCACAGTCTGTCTTGAGAAGAAGCATGTGTTTGTCAGCCACCACCATGGTTTCTAATTGATGATATGCACCTCCTCGCAGCACGGGAGCAAAGAGGGAGTCCGCAACCTACGAGGCAGATGTAGAGAGCAGTGGAGTGGGAGTGGATGGAGACAGTGGGAAGGGGATGTGAAAGAGGGGGATGTGGCAGGACGGGGGGATGGCGAGTCCTAGCATAGCTAAGTTGGGTCTAAGCAGCTTCCCCACTTGTTGGGTTGCTCTTCAGCAAGGCTGTGGTTACTCATGCAGGACAGCACAGGTTGCCTGAGGCCGAGGCCTTAATGTGAAAGTCGTTTGGGGGACGGTAAGGTCCAAGTCAGACTCTGAAACTCCTGGCTGGGGTTGAAATGTAAATGTCTGAAGCAACCCTACAAAGAAGACAAACAGCTCCATCTTGGCGAGGCTTTCTCCAATGCAGTTCCTGCGCCCTGCAGATGAAAGCAGTGTGTTTACTTGATGGAAAGACCAAACTAGAATGTTTGCCATGGGCACGTTAGCATCCGAGATGTTATAATGGAAGCAGGAGTGAAACCTTGAAACACACCAGAGCATTTTGGAGTAGAGGAGCCCGTGTTGCTAAAGGTCGCTGTGCCAGTCACACTGGCACAGTGTGCCTGCCCGATCTCTGCCACACAGCTACCTGCAGCAGCAAGTTGCAGCCATGTTACAGGGTTATTATGCATTTATGATGTACCCACTCCTCTCCTTAGCTCTTCTAACCCTCTCAGCATCTTTAACCCTTTCTCTCTGAAAAGCAGCATGATAGAAAAATGCCACCTCCTCCCAAAGTCGAATGGTTTGCAACTCACTTTTCCTGTGGATTTATCCTAACATCTCACTTTTAGAAAAGACTGTGTTTCTTCTTTCCTACCCCCTCTTTGTGCTAGATTCCCAGCCCTTGCACGATGGTCCCTGTATGATTGAAGCACTTGGTGGACAGTGAGGACTGACTTCTTAACATCCAAGTCACTGCTGAGGACCTGTGGTTGGAGCACGTTCTGGAATTCCTTCAAGCCATCCTTTCAGAGGAACAGCTGGGAAGAGTAAGGTTACATGGGAGGATTTGTAGGATTCTGCAGGAAATCTCCCTTTGTAGTACTTACGGGCTCCCGCAGTGTTGGGATTTGTTAAACTCCCAGCAAGACTTACCCATACAGCTGTGCCCTCTCGTAATGCACACCGCCGCAGCCATGGAGGGCATGGGCCGGGGCAGGCACTTCTGGAAATGAGCAACCTTTGGAAGCATTTATTGCTGTCGGGAAGGCACTGTCAAAGTGACACTTATTCTTTTAGGACGGCTCAGGGGTGAGTTTCTGATATCTGACAACTGTTCCTATCATTAGGTCAGTTTAACTCCCAGGGGGTTGAGTTTATGAGCCTTCAGGGAGAAAATGTTAATTGTATTTTGCAGGTGAAATTGAGATTAAAAAAATAAAAGACAAAATTTGTGACTTGACCAAAATGACAGTTGGAGGTAGTGTCAGGATGCCAAGTGTCCTATCACCTCCCCCAGCCGCTGGGCTTTGCTTCTTCCTCTAAAAGAACAGGTCTTGCTGGGAATCCTTGGCAGTTCTCAAAAGGGCCACTGGAAGAATCACAGTCCAAGGTGATGTCTAGGAACAATCCAGGGCCTTGGATTTAAGATTTCACAGTGAGAGTAATACCTTTTGGTGTACTCTGTCCCATATTGGGCCTCTGCTGGCTGTAATACCCAGCCAAGGTGCAAAGCTTATTGGGACTCTCTTCCTTGGCTCTGGTGGGCAGTGGATGAGGCCTTGTCCATCAGATCCACTCACACATGGGACTTGCCTCAAGACAGGACTTGAGGGTCCTTGGACTGTACCCTCACTTCCAGGAGAGTTCATGGAACCCTGTGCATAGCTGTGCTGGCAGCCCCACCAGTCCTGTCTGATTATCCACCTACTCCCGACAGTTCTGAGGCATTTTTCCACCTTCTTTTGGATGAAATATATCTCTTTGTCTTCTCTCCTGTTGAACCTTTGGGAACCCACACCTTCAGTGGTGGGAGAGGTGTGCTCCGAGAGCAGCCATTTGCCTGGATGCAGAATAATTGACTCCATTCAGTTGCCTGGTTGCTTATTGACCAAGTTAAAGGCAGGTACTTAGCCATGGAGACCCTGTTAGTGTATATTGTAATCAAATGGTCCCACCGTAGCCTCAGCTCTGTGAGGATCAGCCCATTAGTTACCTGTGGAGAAGGGCAGAAAAGCCCCTCTCTTTACAAAATTCCCTTCAGCATCAAGGAAGTGGTTGGGGTTGAACTGATGTGGTGTCTCCCATTGCGTCTTATCCAGGAGCACCGAGGTGAGTGACGGGATTACAATTATACCCTGGAAGAAAAGTACAAGAAGGCACAAAAGATAGCAGAAGTGCTCTGTTTCGGTTCATTTTGTGACACAGACTTTGGTGTCCCAGGAGATTTGCTCCACCTGGGGTAGGTGGAGACCCTGAGGGTTTTATCCTATCAGTCAGTAGTGACAAGTCAGTGAGATTTTCCCAGCAGTGACAAGGACTGAAGCCAAACCCCATGTGGTGCTGTGAAAACCTCAAGCAGAGGGCCAGATCCTGTAAATTCACTGGCAGATACTTCACTGTGCAGATGGCATCAAGGAGGTAAACCAGACTCACTTGTGGCGCAAGGAAGTCCTGAGCGTGAGAGGGACTGAAATGAGTCCTCCAATACCAGTCTCTCTGGACTCAGTGTAGTTGAACAGACTCAACTATGAAACAATAGTCCCACAATACCAGTCTCATAGACTCAACATAGAAACTCTTGTGGGGATGATTCTGGACACCTACTTTGGGCTACTGTCCTATAATTCCCTCTAAAGAAACTGGTCTCTAGTGGGACTGCCAAAAATGAGGAGGGTGGCATGTTCCTGGGATGGAGCAGTTACCTACCTTGGGAAGGAAGTAGCCCCTGAAGTGGGTGTCAACAGCAGTGCAGCGGGGAACGTGGGGCAGGAGGGTGATAAACCTCTGCACTTCATGTAGCACCGCATTTGTAAATGGCATGTTCTTCCGATGTTCTTCCGGTCCTCATATGTGTCCCAGCTTCCAGCTTTGACGGTTCTCCTAATCTCCTCCTGCACCTTTTCTGGAAGGAACAAACACAAAGGGATGATTCCAACTCCCTCCTTGGTTTCATTTTGGGAAAACTGTATTTTTCCAGGGTCTGGAAGAAGAGGATTCTTAAAACACCAGCCTGGGTTTCCATGCTCTATTTCTAGTTCAGGCATGTGGATGGGTTGTTTCCCCAGCATTATACTTTGATCCCCACTTATCCTCTCTCCTAGCAAGGCAAAGAGACTATTTTGTTTTGACTTTGATCAGCATCTAATTACATCAGGAGTTCATAACGATAAAGAGATGGGATTCAGCTCTCAAGGCAAAAGAGCTGCTGTGGATCTGAAGCGAGGCCTCTCCCCTCCCTGTATCAGCCGTGCCACAGATGGAGTGTAGGTAAGAGGAGCTCACTTTGAATCTCTGGGTATTTCATCATCAGCAGGATGGCCCACTGGAGCGTTGTGGCTATGGTCTCTGTTCCCGCCATGACCAGGTCGAGTATGGATGCTATTAAGTTGTCATCATGGAAGAGGCTGTCTTTCTTGTTTTTCTCCTTGAAAAACACAAGTGGTCAGAAAGGTCTTAAAACCATCAGTCTTAGTATGCAGCAGGCTTGGAAAATACTGCATAGCCTACGACTGTTGACTATAATCTTGTGTTTGTGAACTGGGTGATAAAACAGACCTGATTTTGAACACACAGCATCCACCAAAGATGGGAGCACCAAAGATGGAAGGTTTGGAGTGGAGTTTTAGTTCAGCATTCATCTCCACCCAGAAGCAGGCTGAAGCCCAGGGCCAGATGCTGTTCATTGACTCAGCCTGTCAGGTTTGAAAGGGCCCGGTCTCTCCTCTGTACAGAAGGAGATTCAGCTAATCCTAGCTCTGAGGGACACCTCCCACCCCAGGGCAGGTTTGAACCTCCAACAATGTTCAAAATCACCTTTCAGGCCATTTCTGCTGGGCTTTAGGACTGTACTGACCCTTCCTCCACATAGCTGGGTAGAATATTTAGTGCCTAAGGTTGGCCCAGATCCAGTTGGAAAGAAGAAAAAACTCTAAGCCCAACACAATTTTGTGTTGAATGGAATCAACTGATGTACAAAACTGCCAAGTCTCTACTAAAGTAAGGTGTGGGGCAGGGCTAGGACTTGTACTGAATGACTTATCATCCAGATACTTTAAGTGTGTCATTCATCTTGGAGCAACAGTATCTATGATTAATTGTCACAGAAAGAAAGGCAGAGTCAGCTTTCATGTGAATTCATGCATTTTCTACTAGGAACAGGGAGCTGATCTCACATTACTAGTGCTGCTATTTCAGGAGTGGACTGACACAGTGGCTTTCATATCTTGATTTTGATATAAAAATCCCTGCAGTAAATTAAACCAACTGTAAGAGACTAGCGTCCGATTTCAATACTGCTAGAATAACAGCATGGATTTCAATAGGTTTACGTGACATGACTAAAATCAAAACTCAGCAACTGTTTTAGCTAGAAAATCCAAAGGAGACATTGCAAACAGTCAACAGACATAAGCAGTCAAATACCTCTTGTTGCTTGAATATCAGTGCATCAACGTAGCTCCTCACACTGTTCTCATTGATATCCTCCCTGCTTGCCTTCATGTATTGCCTTAAAATGACACGCACATCTTCTATTTTCCGAAGCATAATCTTGTGGGTTTTGAAAAGAAATCCAAGGAACGGGTAGAAATTGAAATACTAATGAGGAATTTAAGAAGAGAGGCATTAAGTCTGCAGAAATATCAGCATGCTGAAACAGCTTCTTCCTAAGGCATGACATATTAGTTGAGTTTTGTCCTGTAGTAGTATCTTAGCATCCCAGGGACTTCCTGGGCAGATTTTCATAAGGGAAGGCTTTGCAACCTTTGAGCCTTTATTTAGTACTACATAATTTTAAGCATTTATGCTGTTCTGTGGTAACAGATCCTCTACCAGCAACAGCCTGCTCAGCCTCTCAATGGAGTTGGGGCTTCAGCGTGCCAGACCACTAGCCAGTTTAGGTCAGTGTGAGACTAGTTAGTTTTTTCCAACATCAGTTATGAAGGACTGGGTATGATAGTTTGAAGATAAGCAAAGCTTTCCTGGCACTCTCCAAGGAAGCATTTGTAATGCAATCTTGAAATCTCACTCACCTAGACATCAACACCGAATGTGTCTTTTTAGAAAATGCGGCAAAGGCAAAGAAAGCCTAGATGGTGCAATTATGTTGAAAAAGACAAAAAAAACCAAAAACTGTGGAGCTAAAATGACCATAGTTCAGTTCTCATTTTAGCTCCACACACACGTGCATGATGGTTCAAAAGGAGAGTAGCAAAGGGGAATCTGGCAGCACATTTGTGGTGACCAAGGTGGTATGTGGAGAACTGTCACATTTTAAGTGTAATGGTTGGTTCTGAACATTCGAAAACTGCTGAACTAAATCCTATGGTTTGTGTGGCTCACAAATGTAATGTGCCAGTGTAAAAAAAAAGTTAATCTGTGGAACAGGTTACTTACGCTCAGATTTGGAGATCCCAGAAGAATCATAACTTCATCTATGAGTCTTAAGAGAGTGAGAAATGTTGGGTCCTTATAGTCAAACCTGTCCCCAAACAGCATGACGAAGGTGATGTTGATTGGAGCACAGTTGAAGGACGTCAGGCTAAAAGGTTCCCCTGCAATGGGAAGACGATGGAAATGTTAGTGAGATGTTGCAGCAGCAGTGACACATATGAGGCTGCACAGCACCACGATGGTCTCCAGCTCACCTTTGAAGGATTTTATCATCTCGATAAGGAAGTGAAGCTCCTCAAAAATTCTCCCTTCTATCATTTTTTTCCCCATGCCGAGGTTGCGCATGCTGGATACGGTGAACCTCCGAGTTGTTCTCCACAGCTCCCCGATAGAGAAGAACAAACCTGAGGAGGCCATAAGACATCACCGCTGGGCTCATGCACAGGGGAGCCCCACCGCACGAAACAAAATAGGGGACTGGATGAGGAGGGATCTCCACAAGTGTTTCTGCTGCCCAGTTTCCCATGGATTTAGGGAATAAGGGTCTCCCATTTCTGTGTGCCCCATCCCTGTATCCTCTCAGCTCCATTCTCCCAGTCTCACTGAGCCTATAGTTTGGGAAAAACAAGCTCCCACCCAACCCAGTTTGCCCCAGACCTCTCCTGAGTGCAAGATAAGCGGGTATGGCTTTCAGACCAGGATTGGCTGTAGAGCTGGGGAGAGATGTTGATCTAAGTCAATCATGCAACCTTTCTGACCCTGTTTGGCTGCAAGTCTGAGGCCTCAAGCAACAACCTTATATCTTAGAAGCTTCTCCTTTCATCCTATTCCAGTCAAAAAGATATTTTGTCTATGTGGGATGGGATAATTCAGTCTCCTCAACCCTGGTCAGTGCTGAACTGTTCTACTGAGATTCCCAGCAACACTGTATTTTCAGCAGTGGCAAAAATGCTATCATCTTGTGGAGGTTACTGAGCTCATGCCTTGATGATGACTAGCACCACCAAGCAGGGATGGGTATTTCATCCCATCTAAGTGTTGTAAAAAGTGAAAAAAAAAAAAAATTGTGTCAATAATCCAAGTCAGATTAGTGTCTGTCTATCTCAGATTGTGTCAATCGAAAAGCTGGATTCCAGCGCTTCACATCTTCATCTTGGCTGCAAGGTTTTAAAATGTGTTTGCTTTTTCTAGAATAAACACTCTGTTAAAGCAGTGTAGTTTTAATTCAGAAAGCCAAATTTCTTGCTCTAAAAATGTCAAAGCAAATTTCTAAACTTCATTTTTAATTTTTCTTTAATTCGTGCAATTTCGTCTGGATCATTCCTTTTCTGAAAGCAGCTTCAGAGTCAACATTGGCATTTTCTGAAGAAAAAATATTTCATGGGAAAATCTGTGACCAGTTACTTAACAGTCACCTCTAAGTGGCTCAGACTTAGGCTAAGAAGGTAAGTGTGAAAGGACTTAGAGTGCAATACTGACAGTCTCCCACAGGGATATTTTACATGTAAATTAGCTCTGAAAAATGCTTTTCTCCCCTTTGATTCCTTTTCCTTACGTAGTGATAAATTCATCTATTTATATTATGGCTGGGTAATTTAATTTCTAATTGTAATCCCAACTTCAGCCTGTGACCAGCATATAAAGCTGCCTTTCGGATGCTCAAAGCTAGAGCCTCAGCTGAAGCAGAGGATGGAAAAACAAGACAAAAAGTTCTCTGAAATACTCGGGGATGGAGAGTTGCCTTGGAAAAACTATGGGGTGGTTTGTGAGGGTGAATTTCCAGCCTCAGCCTGTTGCTTCTGCCTGAACCTGTTTCACGATGGTCCACGCAAGAGCTTTTGTGGGGAGGCAAGGCGTGGGGGACTGATGATGTCCAAAATTGTGGCACCTGGAAGTGGGAGAAAGGGGGAAAAAACCCTACAGCTCCGAACAGCCAAACCAGTTAGTCCAAAGTCCCCTGAAACTGTGGGGAAGGTTTGTAAATGCGGTGATGGTGGCGAGCCGCTCTCATTGACGGCTTATGGAAATTAACCCCAGAATTACCAACAGTGCCTTTAAAAATCCCACTCCTCACCCTTGAACGTTTAGGATATGCGTTGGTCGCAAGTGCATTAGCAAAAATGAAGAAAAGCCAGGAGGCATTGCATGCAAACGAGGAAAGCCAAATGTTTTCGGTCGGCTTGGCTTCAGAAGGGTCCAAGGGGGATGTTTAAAAGCCGGGCTCCGGGGATGCACAGTTAGGCTGGCACTAAGCGATAGTGTTGTCCCTCCCCCCCACCCCTGCTCATTGCTCTAGTACCGTTTCCGTTCTGAATTTGGTCAAATATTGGGATGGATGGTCTGTCTACAAACTCCTCTGTGTAGTTCACAAGCGCCTCCCGCACAACTTCGTACCCGGTCAGGACCACAACTTTCTGGAACCCAAAGTGGAGGGTGAAGATGGGGCCGTATTTTTCCGCAAGCTGAAAAAGAGGCGAGCTGTGATGGTCAGGAAGGGAGGGAGCGTGCACAGGGCGAGCACCCGCTGCTTTCTGAAAGGAGATATTACGTCCTGGCATCCTGCTGGGAACGGCTGCGGAGCCGCTACCTGCAGGACGGCGCCTGTGAGCCAGAGCTCGTCAGGGTCAAACACGAGGCATGGTGTATGGGTGCCTTGCTGGCATCCATATGGATTTTAGGCTTCTTGCCATGAAAGAACCCCCACCCCCATCAGTGCATTACTAATCTGGTTTTGCTGTTAAGGGAAAGTAAATGAAAAAAAAAAAACCCACCTAGAGTTAAAGACCGGACCTCAATGGCAACACAACTTGGCAAACCGGAGAAAGACGGAAACAGAAGACGTTGCAGTGCAAATAACGATGCTGCCGCACAGCAAAGCTTTGGTACCACGCTCCCCTCGTACCAAAGCGCTCCTGCATCCCTGCTACGACACCAGAGGAGCCGTTTGCCCCATGCCAGGCGTTTAGTTTGCCCTGCATGACCACAAATTGCAAATCCATGCCCCTCTGCTCAGACGTGGCTTCGGTACCTATAGTTCGGCCGGGTGCAGCAGGGAAACCCACGGCAGGAGCCGGCGGCTGCCCGAACTGCTGGCCGTCCCCACGCTTGCGCACACAGCGATGCTTGTTCTGCACCGAGAAGGCTCTGGATGCACTTCTGCCAGACACAGAGAGGCTCTTTCACTGCCACACGCCCCAGGACAAATCCTGCGCAGCTCCCCGCTAAAGCTGTGCCTTGCCGGGTAGTTTTCAAAGGCCACGCGGTGCCTCTGGGGGCTGGAAACCCCTCCAGGAGCGTCCAGTCCCACGGGCTCG
>NW_010558573.1:0-1386 GCF_000687285.1 Phaethon lepturus
GACTACTTAGCAACAACTCAAAACATCAGCACGTTATCAACATTTTTTCATCCCAAATCCAAAACATAGCCTCACACTAGCTTCTGTGAAGAAAACCAAGTGTCTGAAACCAGGACAGGAGGAAGAATGAATATGCCAACCTATAGACCAAAGAGATTCTCTAGCTGAGCTTTAAAGTCCTAAAAATCAAATTGCCTATTGCTGTGGTCTTGACACCGTGAGTCAGAGTCCCCTCCCTCCCAGGGGACCGAGTGAGCAGGGGAAATCACAGTGAGGTTGTTTGCATTGGCACACAGCTTGTTTCAGAGTTTTGTCCCAAATATGGGTTCTTCCACCCGGTGTGCAGAGAGCCAAAAAACACACAGAGTTGAGATATTTGCTTTTATCCCAAATCTGCAAAGAGTTGGGTGCTAGGTGGTAGGTCCACAAAACTAGCACACCTCAGCGAACACACGGACAATATTTATACTCTTCAAGCAGCAGTTACCGGTATTTTTAACCGTTGGCTCCATCACCGTTGTTCCCCTTGGCTCTAATTCAGTAGTTGTGTTCTGTTTGTGATTTTCTTATTCCTTCCCTCAAGGTTGCACCTTGTTAACTGCTCACAGAGACTAAACAATACCCCCAGCTTCATTCCTGGCGTGAAAAAAAAGAAAAGAAAGAAAAACAGGGCAGAATGAGGTTGCAAGCATCTTTGCTGGCAGCAGCAATAAATGGAAACGATGTCGGGGAAAATGTAGAGGAAAAAGGGGACACTGTGGGATAATGCAGGGAAGATGCCCACAAAACCAAACCCCTTTAGTGACGTGCGGAAACAAAATTCACAACTCAAAAGAGTTATAAAGCATTTGTTGTTTCCCTAGCTTCAGTATAACCAGTGGATTTGCTAGGGTAGATTCCCCAGGTCCCCGTCAATCTTCTTTGACATGGGCCTGTATTCCCCTTTTCCCTTTCCGTCTCTCTGGACATTCATTTCTCCAATGTCCCCTTTGTTTACACCACGCACACTGGTCCCTTTCCAAAAGTCTCGGTCTCCCAGGTCCCATACCTCTAAATCCCTTACTCTCTTGCAGCGCCGCTACCAGTGCCCATTTGTCCTCCTCTTCTCTATTGCTAAACACTCTCCAAGCTTCATCTAATAGCGTCTCCAAATTTCTGCTTTCTGTCTGTCTCACTTTCTGCAGCTTCCTCCGGATATCACTTGCTTATATGAATAGAGACACTAACTGCTGTATCCCTATTTCCAATCCTGGGTCCAGAGGAGTGTGCCGCCTCATAGTGTCTCGTAGCTTATCCAAGAATTCTGAGGGCGTCTCCTTCGGGCCCTGCCGAACGGCATATAAAGATGACCAGTCAATTGTTTTTGGGATTGCTCGTTCCATACCT
>NW_010558574.1:0-15528 GCF_000687285.1 Phaethon lepturus
CTGCCTGTCGGTGCTGCTGGCCTCCCTCGGGCCCCTGGGTTTATCGCGGGCGGGCAGCCCCGTGCTGTGCCAGGGGAAGACCGCCCTGCAGACTGCGACCCGGGCCCAGCCGCTGCCGTCCGCAACCCCTCACTAGGCCGGCCGGCCTGCCGGGGGCCTAACGGTAGTTTTAAATAGGTGGTGCAGAACGGGTCTGGGTTCTCTTCGGGCTTCCCTCACGCCTCCGGTTTTCCAGTTGCCTAGATTTGGATGTGCAATGTTTAATTCTTTTTTGTTTGTTTGTTTTTTCCTTCTGTCTTTTCTAGTAGGTTTCCCAAGTGCAACTGAGCAAACTGAGCAATGCTTCCTTCATTCTAGCTCTTGCGGTTCAGGAAAGAAAAAAACCCAGCTGGTTACTGATTTAGGTGCAAATGCTATGGCATTTGAGTATGAATTTTAATCAAGATAGAGGCAAGCAGGGAGAGCTCGGGGACTGATGTGTTGCTACCATTGAGAAGAGTGCAGAAATCAAGCCAATCTCTTAAATAGACAGACAGACAATACAGTTCTTTGGAGCGGAAATGTATAGTTCAAAGGTTCAGAAAAGTATGCTTCAAAGGCAATGTTATGTTTCCTTATTCACATTGTAGATTGTGAAAGTGCAGCGTATTTTCTTGTAATAAACAGTGTTCTTCATAATGAGGTGGATAAACTTACTAGTGAGCACTGTGTTCACATCTGATGCCAAAGGAAATGAGGGTTATGACTCCTGATAATTTTCTTCCTTAAAACAATGGTGCTTTGGGAAACTTGATCTAATCAAATTATGCAGGAGTTTTCATAGCAGGTATGGCAAGTGTCCTTGTGTGAGGGGTGGAGGAGAGAGAGGATATTCCCCCCGCCCTGTTAAGTTATTGTTATTATTTAATAATCTTAGGTTACAAAAAGGAAAATACAGAGCTGGGTATTTGGTTCTTATAATATAAGAACAATACAGATTTTTGGTTCTTACCAAGGAAGTGCCGAGCAGTTGTACAGTTGAACTGGGCTAGCATTTTATAACTCTTGTTACCCTCAAAGTTTGTGATACCAGCTCTGCTATCAGTCACAGAAATTGAAACTGCCATAATGGAATCAAAATGCTTTTCTGACTGGGTACTGTAAAAGTGAACAATGGCATCTAAACTACCTTGCCATGCCTTATTTTGTTTATTGATCAGCAAATCTAAGAAAACTTAGTCTGGTGTGCTGCAGCTTTCATGACACTTAATCAGGCTAGTTCTTTTGTCTCTGTCACTTTATGTGTTTTTAAACTGATACCTATGTGCTGATACAAAATGCAGGTAATACCTATGCTACATGACACTTAAAACACCAATAAGTTGGCAGCTGGCTTCATAAAATTGCTCCATGAAATAATACCGAGCCATAATCTAAATGTTCACTTTAACTCTTTTCTGTATCAAACATACATTAAATTTCAGACTCTCCACTGCAGATATCATCACTGGTTCACATCGTCAACCTCTGGAGGTCTGTTATTGTGAGGAAGCTAAAGCTTTATGTTCCAGGACATCAGTCTGCTTTTTTTGATAACTGGCAGCAGTGGGTTTCCCTAAAGCAGTGCTTCCAGCTTTTTGTGGAGAGGGACAAAGGCTTTTTTTTTCCTCCCCCCCCCCCCCCCCCTAGTGAAAGATTGCCTTTTCATAACAGAACTGAAATCACATTTGTCCATGAGATCTCTGTTACTTGGGACCATGCACATGAGGATAGTGATGCTCAACCTGTGCATCATCAGCTGTGTGTTTTCTGCCAGACATGTTGATTTTTGAATTGTGCTGATGTGGTTTCCCTGTACGGATGCATGTTGGGGAATATTTTCTTGCAAATGTTTTGTAGCTGAAAAGACAAAAAAAGCTAGTAGGTGGTTTGCAGACCTTAAAAGATCTGAGAAGAGTTAGGTGGAAAAGTCTTCTACAGTTGATTGAGACCTTTTCAGAAAGACTTCAGTCAGAGTAGCCAGATGCCCACAGCAGTTTGTGTAATGTTGTGCCTCATAGCCGGAGTATAGCGAGAGAAGCACAAAGCATACCAACAAAGCCATGGCCAAATTTTGTTTAACAGAAGAAACAGTTGAGGGCACTGGCTTTGCTGACATTGCAGGCTCGGACTGTGAGCCTTTTGTACTTTGTTGAGGTACTGATGCGAAATAGTGTTTCGTCTTTGAAGGCAGCAAAAGCATTGGCTGAGGGCTCACTATCAAATCTGAAGTATGTCTTGACTGCTGGGTTAATGTTGAATAAGGTGGATGTCTTGGAAGGCTTCTGATGTTTTGAAATTAAGGTCTGTTTTTTTTTTTTCTGTAAGTGTAGTTTGGATGCAAAGGTGTTCCGTATTTTTCTGCTTATAGCAGAAGGCTAAAAATGTACAGACTTGTCATCTACTCCTGATTTTTGTCCAGCAATTGAGATTCCATTAAAATTCCCACCAAGCTTCTGATTTTATTAGAAGCTCACCTGTTTTTTAAGTTTCCATCCACTGAATCCTGCTATACTTTGGTCTGCTTCACTGAAGAGCCCTTTACAGACATACAATTAAGATATTTTTAAAAAATTGATTGACTGTTGAAGTCATCCTTTCAAACAGCCATGATTGAAAACTTAATGTTCTTGAACATTTAATGGAAATGTTTTCCAATTTTTTTTTTCTCATGTTGTCTTCTTTAAGCCTTCCACAATTTATTGCATCTGTATCCTATTAGTCTTTGGTATGTTTAATGCATTTTAGCTAAGAGCAAGAAAAGGTTATATCACACATTTAACTGTCTGTGCCTCCAAAAATCACTTTGCTTACATTGAACTCTTATTTAAAACTTTACTTGACAAGTTCTTTTCCAAAATGTTGCTTCCTGGGATAGTCCCCTGTCCTGCGAGTATACCCTTTGTTTCAATACTTCACTTTTAGTTGTATTAAATACCACCTCTGTTTGTGCCCAAATGAGTAAGTGTCCTGGAATGCCTTCCTTGGTTATTAATTTTAATTAATTACCTTTTCCTTTATCACTCGCAAACTCTAAAAGAATTAAATAAACAATTAGCATCTCACAATTAAAAATATCATGTAACCAGAATTTCAGAGAAGCTGCTTTGGGGTGATTTTTCCCCATTTGTAATCACATCTCATGACTTAGAGTCTAATGATTAATATCTTTACTGTGTGCTGTGTTGGTTTTATACCCTTATAATGAGAGACAGTTTTTACTGTTTTCATTTATCGCAACATTTAATTTCATGTTTGTTTGTATCAAGGTTCCTGGTAGTATATTGGTCAATAGAAGGGCATAGTAAGAGTTAAAGTAAATGTTAGCAAATCTTAATATTTAGCATTTACATCGGCATGCCAAGATAATGATGTAAACAGGTTTTGATTAACTTATCAAATACCTTGTGCAGTTACAAAAAATATACAGCTTTGAGCATGACGAAGCAAGATTGTATGCAATCCAGTGTATACAACTGTTCCACGTCACTTCTTGGTTCTTAATGTTTCATGATTTTAAAAAATCAATTTCCTGACTTTCCTTCGTTGCAATTGTCACTGTCAACTCATTTCTCATCCCACTCTTGTCTTTCAAAGCGTCATGAAGATTTCTGCTTTCCAGTTTTCCAAGAGGAATAGGTTAGGTAGTAATAGTTCCTTCCACAAAAATTTCCATCATAGTTCATTTTTCATGAGGGGAAAATGACCTTTATTTCATGTTGCAAATCCAGTTAAGAACTGTGATTTCTGATGTTAAATACTTCAAAAATTCTGTGGTAAACAGCTGTAATTTTTTGACATCATTTGTATAAAAATAATCTGATGCTGTTAGACTTCCTGTGGAACTGAGTGCTGTAAACTTCATTGTGTCTCTGCTTAAAAGATGGCACTGCTATTTTTCAATACATCCTTTCCAAGGTTATGGTTAGAGTGAAATGTTGCAGGAGGGACATCATATGTCTTGTGTCCAGAGAATTCCGTTAAGGGTGGCCTTATCTTAAGAACACAGCAGGCCGAGGGCTTACAGATAAGTACAGGGGGGAAGAATGGGGGGAGAGAAGTGCTTCCTGTAAGGTGTGTGTCTGTCTCTTCTGTGTTCTGATGTTTGTCAGCTCTTGGGTGTCCATGTAATGGAGGTGACTCTCGCCCCAGGAGTCAGCTTTTCAAAGAAACAGCGTTTCTGGATAAAGCAGCTGAGTTCCTAACAGAAGCAGTAAAACTAAAAAGATGTATACAGGTGTATTGGCGAAAGATGGTTTCCATGCTTCTGATTGAAGGCAGTAGAGCCCTTGCCACCAGGATGAAGGGGTTGTTCTAAGCCCTCAGTCCATATTCAGGGACCAGTAAAGTGGTTTTGTGCAGGAAGATGCATCACTCTGTCTCCTCTGCTTCTGCTTTGTGTGTCTGTCCCCTTTTTTTTTCTTTTTCCTATTTTTAATAACCTGAATATATTCCTTAAAACTTGAACAACTGTGTGTTTGATAAAAGGTCTGTGTAAATGCCTGGTTCCTATTTAAACCATTCAGGTTCCAGTCACCTGATGTTTGTGGGGCCTGATCAAGCAGGTATGCTCAAAGCGAGCTATATTAGGATGTGATAGTGGCATCATTATTAACGACATGTAGATGTTAAATCCAGTACATAGCAGTGTAGCTCTCTTTCATTTAATCAAGAAACTTGGCCAGCATTGCTTGCCTTAGCGTGAAATAAACTAGTGGCCAGAGCATTTCTCACTAAAGCAAGTTGTGGGATCTAGGTCTGTATGGAGCTGTCTTCCCGGAATCTCCTGACTGCTGAACTACTGGCTCTCCTAGCAGTGCTTGGTGTCTGCCCCTTTAGTTGAAATTGGGTCACTGATTCTTGCACTTTTTTTCACAGAGTTAAAAAGGAAGCAAGCAAAAGAGAGAGTGAGGCCCTCTGGTCTTGTGCCTAAGAAGTTGGGTTGAGACCCCTCTTTCTAAGCAGTTCTCATCTTAGTATGTAGACTTTGTGGATCGCTCTCCTAAGAACACTTACCTTCCATGCAAGTTGTAACTTAAAATTGACCCACATCTTTCCTTTCACGTAAATCTGGAGCAGTAAAGTTAAAATTATGTCACCTTGAATTCCCAGTGATAAATGTTATTAGAAAGCTGCTTTCAAGCTGCATCTCAAAATGGCTTTGTCTAATTTGTAGCTTTTTCATTCCCTCATAAAATATGCAACACTGAACAAACACATGTCAGGATTCAGATGGAAAATTTTAAACAGACAGTGGAGATGTTGCTTTCGTTTGGAGTGGAAAAGGTAGACAAAGTGGTAGAATAGTGCAGCTGTCAATAATTTCATGGTCTGTCTCCCTTTGTTCCTCTAACTTACATTAAAGGAGAGATTATTCTTGTCTGCAGTTTAAGAAATGTGGTCCGTGAATTTCTAAGCTTCAGACAAAACTGGGTTTTATTTCCAGCAGCTGCGTGGAGCCCACAGATGCAAAGAACATCTGGTATGCTTTGCATATTGGGTGATTGCTTGGAAGTGCTTTTTGACTACTTGAAGAAACCAAAGCTGGTTTAACACCGAACCTTGTTAAGCTGTGTGGCTTCTTCAGAGAGCTTGTATGGGCCTTGTGAGAATGAATACAATTCCTGGATTACAAATCATTTCATTAGATAGGAAGTCCACACGTGGCTGTCTGTGGTGCAGTCCCCGTGCTGACAGCTGGAGCAATCCAGAGTTTGCTGTACAGCTTTCACCTCCATTACTAGTCTTGGAGCAGTAGTCTGCGATGTTCTGCAGAGCTAGTATAGAACTGAAATGGTCAGATAGCCTCTTTGGTAAACCAAGAATATCCACCTAAAAGTTGAACACCAGCATAGGTTTTGCTGGGGGAACTATTGGCCAAACCGGTTGAAAATTGAAACATGTGCTGTTCCAAGATCCAGTTTAGCCTGTTTTGGAGCAAGTGACTAGAAGCGGCGCTGCTAGATAAAAACTTCAGCTTGGACAGCTCCATAGCTCAAATTTTTAAATACAGTGCTTTAATGTCAAATTTTTTGCTCGCCTGCTGTTTAGGGTATCTGCAAAGAGAAATTAAATCTTCATTTGAGAACCAAAACAGGGCTAAGAGATGCAGAAATCCTGAGTGCAGCAATTGGAAAAGTATTCTTACTTGGTTGAAGAGACTTTGGTTTTCTCAATTCTCAAGCTATTCACTTCATTTGTGATTAAAGATGAATGTCAGACCAGAACAAGATGTCAAATTCATCAAGGTGGCCACATTTTTAACTGGGTTATGAAAGAAAGTTGAGGATCTTGAGGTGGAGGGCAGCAACATTTTGCATGCATTGTAGCTCAGAGAAGGGCATACTTTACACAAGGTAGAGTTGAAAGGTAAATGAGGACTTTATACAGGGGGAAAAGGCAGTGTATAAACGTGTGGTATAGATGTGGAGATATGTAGGCAAATGTGTAGTCTTGATAACTGTTTGGTCTCAGCACTAAAATAAATAAAGGCTCTGAAACAAAGTGTTTTAATATGTGAAAGCAATGATGGGAAGAAAAGCATTCTTCACGGAACAAAGTTTTCCTTCATGTAAGGCTTGTAGCTACGTGTAGCCAAGTAGCTTGTAGCAGACGTGTTTTAATGGGTTTTGACACTTCCGTGACTTTCCTTTTGTCGTAGCGCGATGCCGAATAAGAGTGGGAGGAGAATTTTTTAAAGAAGTATTTGACTGTGAAATAGCTAATTTGGGGGTGCAGCAAAAGAAAACCACTGAAATCTTGTGAGGGGTCTTGAAAAAACAGTTTGGTATACATACCTATGCTAATAGCATCTCTTTTTGCAGTCTTGTGTATCATGTCATGGTGCAATCAATTATTTAGAACAGGTGCCAGTCTAAATAGGTAGGCAGACAAGAGGAAAGGAAAGAAGGACGATGGGCAGGGCTTGCAGAGTAAATTGCATCTGGTCATGAAAGAACTCTCTGGGAGTATGTCTAGGATTGCACTAATGTCTCTACCTCAGAATCATGTTCTTGAAGCGCATTTTCTCCCCAGGATTCTCAGTGCCGGCACCTTCCTGGATGCTTCTCCAAGCACAACGTAATCTGATATGCAAAATACCTTTTTAAGGCTGTTGCACAAGTATTTATATAAAAGTGAGTAATAGACTAGGGCTTATAGCAAAATCCCAGACCTGTATAGTCTATGTTAATATAAAATACTGTACTTGATCTCTGTGTAAAAGTATCTGAATGGAAGCTTTAAATCTTGGAGATTTCTCATACTGAGATCTCTGAAATTCTGCTTTAGCAACCGTGCAACTCAGGTGAAGCCAGGCTTGCACTTTTTTTTTTTAATAATCATAATTCAATATTTGCCTTTTAGTAAAGGATTAAAGCATGGGACACATTTCTAAGTTACATTCGCAGAGCTGAAATTTGAGATGCTGTCTACCAAGTCCAAAGGCTGTTTTTTACTAGTTAGTGTTCTGTTGAGTGCTTGGACCTGGCTTGATGGTTTCTCTCTGACTCCTGAATACTTCTGTAGGAAACATGCTGGAATGTTAACATTTAAATTCAATTTTAGAAAAGAAAAAAAAAAAATTGGTATAATAGCACCTGATATTGCAGTATATTTGCAGAAATTTTGCATCCATTAATCTTAATGCAAACCGATACATTCTAAAAGCATCCACGCTTTCAACGAAGTTTAGTATTGAGATGTAAGGGTGTTCAGGGGTTGATACTGATAAATATAATGTAATTCTCTTTTTAATAGAAATAATTGGAATCAAGCTGGTGGACCAAGAGGTAGCATCTCAGCAGGTGCTGTAGAACTTCATCAACCACTGAATGCAGGGTAGAAGGGAAGAGGAACGCTGTGCTTCTCTAGCTCTGGTTAGGCAGAATTTTGAGAACACATTATGCAAATAGCTAGTAGCGGTTATGGAAATACTTGTTTTAAACACTTCAGAGAAGGGAAAAACTGGGGACAAAATACCGTTGGTGGGGATGTTAGGTATCAATTTATAATTGCTCTTAAGGAATTACTGCTTGTGTGTGGTCTTTGTGAGAGCTGTTTATAGCTCCTCTGTTCTTCCTTCAGAACATCAAAAACTAGATCACTGGAATGACAGCTATTTTGGAGTGAAGGAAGGCTTCTGGTTTGAAAAAGCTCTATGTTATGTTGCAAATGATGGCCCCCACTACCTCTTACACTGTTTCATGGGAACGTGACTGAGCATGCAAAATGCACAATTAAATATTTCCGTATAGGATTGCTTTCAGTTTCTGAATTCTGTTTTTCAAATAAACATCTAATAATTCAGGATACAAATAGGAAAAACTGAGTTCACAAGCCCTCTTGACTTTGTTTCTGGTAACTAGCATAAATGTAGTCCCTGATCCCACAGGCAGTTATTGTGAACGCCGTTCCTGGAGCTAAATATCGCAAAGGATGAGCATGGAGATGCTCTTGATCATTATGGTTGTCTCCTACAGACAGCTTTGTACAGTGCAAGCTTCCAGTTGATAGTTCTTTCTCTGATGTGTACTTCTTGTGAAATTTTGCTTTTAAATCAGTTGGTTTGTTTCCAGAGAGACAGAGGAATTGTCTTTGGCATACAAGACACCCTTCTGTTCTCAGGTTTGACTGTAAGCAACTTACAAGCACTCTGGGCTGGAGAGACGACACCAGTTCTGGTGAGGACATAGTTTCTTCTAACCCGTACGGTACTCAGGTTCCCTGCCTCAGGAGTTCTTCCTGCTGCGTGAGCCTCTGTCTCAACCCTGAAGTCAATGCCCAGCAAGAGCAGATAGGTGTGGTGGCTGGAGCAAGCGGCCTGGGAGGAAACCAGCCTCTCTGAATCATTTCCTGTGGCTCGTCCTGGTGCAGAAGAGGTCTGAGGTGCTACAGCAGGCAATAGAGGGGGTGAAGGACAGTGTGTTGCCACTTGCTTGTGTTCATTCTTGCCCATGGGTGCTGCCTTTTCTTCAGGCTGATGGCCACTGTCGTCTTCCGAGAGGTAAGCCAGAGAAGGGTTCTGGCCTATTTATCTTCAAGTAGTGACTGCTCTTTATAATGCCTTCGGCATCTCCCTGTTGCTTAGCTGCTGCACCTACTGCAGAAAGTTTTAAAGTGTTTTTGTTTGGTTGGGGTTTTTTTAATTGATCTCAATTAAGGTATTTGTTTTTAGGTCCAGAAATTCTAAGATAACAATATGCTTGAAGTTCTTAAATTAATCTTGAAGATTAATTAAAATTTGGGGAAGCCAGTTACCAATCTCCTCCTGAAAGTTGTTGGTTTGCAAATCATCCAGTTTTCTTTGTAATAACATTTATTTGATAGTCATTGCTCAAAGTTTTATTAGCATATTTGTGCTGCTTTGCATCAGTCAGAAAGCACAAAGGAAGTAGTTGCTTTACGTTCTTAACATGAAGATTTTTGCAGTTTTCAAGAACAGTGCAGGATAGGTGTATGGGTGATCTGCTGCCTAAATAAATGAGCTTATTTCCACAGAAGTACAAAATGTGTTAAAAGACACACTGTCTGTCAAGTATGTAGAAAGCTGTGGTGCTTCCTTAAGTGAAGTGAAATTATTAATTGGCACTTAAGTTCTATTTATTGATAAAATTCAATGGGTTTCTAATTAAGATGTTTACTCATGCCTGACTTGTAAATATTCTGTGTTTTGCTTAAAAAAGTGCATTTCTCTTGAATTCCAGCCTCCAGTCCCTTTGGAATTTGCATCAACTGACTTGCATCAAATGACAGGGATTTTTCCAGATATCCCTTCAGAGCTATTTTCCTGGTTCTGCTTCTCTCAGCAGCCTATATGTCCTAGTGATACTTAAGATTGAATTGCAGTGCTGTTGAATGTCGAACAGCCATGGCGTTGAAGCTACTGCTGTTCCCATCGCTGCAGAAGTTCAATGTATGGCTTCGGCAGACGATATAAAGAATGGAGATTGGTCACCATAAACAAAGACTTGAAGGTATCGATTTTTGTCTTTTTGTTTTCAGAGGGTCCGTATGGAATATTTGCTGGCAGAGATGCCTCCAGGGGACTAGCAACTTTCTGTCTAGATAAAGATGCACTCAGAGATGAATATGATGACCTATCGGACTTAAATGCTGTACAGATGGAAAGTGTAAGAGAGTGGGAAATGCAATTTAAAGGTAAATTCTCAAATTAGCAGCACATCTTTAGCTTAAGGGAATGCTTTTAATAAAAATGACTGATTGGGGTTTGGGGCTTTAAAAAGAGAGATGTTGAGAGTAGCATTAATAATGCAATGTAACTTTTTTAGACCAGGGATTTCAGGCCTTTCTTCCATAGAGAGGATTCCACTATAGCTTTTTCAGCCTTTTAGTTTTATACAAGAAAACTCTTCAGCGCAGAACTTCGCGCGCAAATTTCAGTGTAGCTTAGCTGATAGAATTCCTGCTCGCCGGTTGTTGGCTTTGGAAGCCATGGAATTATGATCAGGACTAAGAGTTGCTTTGGCATGAAGCATTGAGCAAGTTTGTCTGAAATAATTTCCCCAAAATATGGACTTATGCCTCTGGAGGGAGGAGGAGTCATTTTTCACATTAATTGAAATCAAAACAGGCTGAGGGATTTTTGCCAGTTTTAGTAGCGGTGTTTGCAGCCATTGTGTGATAAAGCTTGCCTGATTAGCTGTGGGAGAATTGAAACAAAGTACTCAGAGTAGAGAAAGTAGCCAGCAGCAGCAGTAGCAAGATTGTTTTAGGAGGCCGAGCTTGCTGATAAATTGCCATCAGTTTCAGTGATTCAGGTTCAGAACTGTAGCGTGGAGGAGAAAAAGTGAATGTGCAGCAGTGCAGGATAACCAGCAAATGTGGCTGTATTTGATTGTAATGGAATCATAAATCTTTTTCAGAAAAATACGACTACGTAGGTAGACTCCTAAAACCAGGGGAAGAACCATCAGAATACACAGATGAGGAAGATACCAAGGATCACACTAAACAGGAATGAACTTTGTAAACAACCAAAGTCAGGGGCCTTCGGAACTGCAACCTCTTATTCCCCATCACAGAATGTCCTGCATCTTTGGGTACAGTTCATCTGCTGCGAAAAACATTCAACAGGTTTTGTACAAGGAAAATAATATACTTACAAATGAAGATTTGAATACTAGACATTATCTGTGCTGCCAAACTTTTTGTTGCAGTTTATTTGTAATGTCTGGTGAGGCTTCGTTAGTGAAGAGGGGCCAGGGATTTAAAGGCAAAAACGCTGTTCCTTTTTATCAGTAAGCTGAAGCCTTCAAATAGTATATACTACAAGCTCTCTAAAAGACGTGAGTCTTCAAGCTCAGTGGAAGGTTTGAATCTTGTTTCATGTGTGTCTTCTCCTTCAGCATTAAAGAAAGATGTACTCATGCACATCAGTATCAGTAGGTTAGACTGCTGAAACTGGTGTTAAAATGTGAATTTCCAATTTTGTTTTGTATGTGGGCGTTAGTAGCCCTGGCAGAATACTGCAGTTCTCTAAGAGAAGTCCATACAGATTAGGATGGGGGTAAAATTCATCCTTTTCCCAAAAGGATCAGGTAAAACTGTTTCCTCTGCAACAACTATTATCTGAAGCCAGCCTCTCCCCCCTTTCCCTTCCTCTAAATCAAATCAAATATTAATTGTGCCTTATTTCGCTTACATAGACTTGAATCGTTTTAAGGGACAGCCCCAAAATTGTGGTTTCATAGTCTCTACAAGCAGCATTGAGACTGAAGTTGGAATGTTCTGTGGACTGGAAAACCTTGATGTCATTCTGTGTATAGAATGTAAAAGAGGAATACTCAGTGTTACTGCCATATGTTAATACTACATATACTTAAATTAGCATTGTGATGGCCAAATGCATACTCCCATGCTTCTTTTTAAGTAATTACAAACACACACAAAAGTCACCCTTCCTCCTCTTCCAGAAGCTGCCTAACTTTTGGGAGCATAGCCTTCACACCCCCGTAGAGTGAAGGGGCGTGCGCGCGTGTGTATGTGTGCGTGTCTGTCTGAATGCAAGACTTGGGAGGGATTGTTTCTGCAGATATTGTAAATACGAGTATCATTTTAATAAAGCATGTACGATACCAAAAGTGCTGTCCGACTTTATGTAGAAGCTGCAAAGCAGAGCTAGAATATGATGGAATACAAACTAAGGGGAAACAGCGGTGCATGTTTCACATCCAAGACTCCTAATAATGCTGTGCCTTGTCCTCGTGGTGTTCTTTTTCCTTTCAAGGCTCAGCTTTTGAAGAATCTTGGAGACTTACTCAGGTAAGCTGTATTTAAGAGAATAAGCCTATACCAATGCATTTACGATGGGGAAAAAAAATGATGTAAATGAAGGAGAAGCGTGTTAGGAAATCATGTAATATGCAGTAAAAGGACTGTGTCTCACGGCACTAAATAGGACAAGAACACTGGAGATCTAGACATGGGTATCACTCGACATATTACAGAAATTTCACCATCCGTTCCACTAAATTTGTAACAGTGACACTACTGAGTTTATGGCTTACAGCTGTACCTCTGCAGATTTCACCTGTGGTAAGTCTACAGTAACAGATTTCTACACCTCCATTATCTCGAACTGTAAACTGTGAAATTCCAGGGACTGCTTCCTTTTTATTACTATTTGACTGAAAGAGACTTATATTGATGTAAATGAAACAAATAAACAATCCTCCCTTGAATCACATGTAACTCACCTGTCCTAGAGGGCAGGTTGAATTCTCTTCCTTGCATATCCAAGAACAGGTTTCTCGCAGAAGTAGTTACCGAACTGGAGCCACAGCCACATTCCCCCACAGAAGCTAGGTTACACTCGCAGTTCTTGTACTGGCTGCACGATCCAGTTCAGCGTGTGGCCATTCAGCTACAGACTGTAATGCAGTAAAGCACTGGTGCTTAGCTCACATCCTTGTAAGCTGAGTGCTGGTACAGCGTCCAGGCTTTGGTTTGCACATGACTAGAGTGTCTGCTATTTGTCTAATGCTGAGCGCGCTAGTGTAACTAACTCCAAAAATACAGGGTTTAGCTGGAACCATGGAAGCTACACCAAGGGAGAAGGAAAAGCTTTCTTACCAACGACAGGAGCTGGGAGCATTTAAGCACCACTTCTTTATCTGGATGCTTCACTGTATTTTTTTTCCTTTTAACTAAATCTCACTAGAAAAGGTTTTACACTACACTTCACTTACAGTGTGCCTTTCACTTCTGCACCAGCTGTTGCACCTCCTTGTGGCACCAGGAAGTGTGCAGCTGTGGAGCAGGGAAAGGTGGCTGACCCAACTACCAGCTAGGACAGCCAGACAACTCTTTTTTTTCCCATGCTTCCACATAAATACACATACTACCTGTTGCAGCTACTGTACAAAGCCACAGCTAGCTGTTCTTAACACTTGCCATAAGTTACTCTGCTCTTCACTCATTAGAGCTGTTAGTTTCACCACGTCTGCTGTAGCATCAGCTCTTTTTATCATGCTTGTAGCTGGTTTAGGTAGAAACTTCCTCCTGGAGAAAGAAGGGTAGTTTTGCATATGCCATGACTTCCGTGCTGTAGCTTTGGCCATTTACTCCTTTTCCTACTTAACATTAGTAATAATGTAACTCTGGCCTTGAAGGCTTACTGAAATATACAAACCAAATAAATAATTAAGTATGAACATCACTGGCAAATCCTTCCCCTGGCTTCTATTTATGCTTGAAAGTCTCTTTCAGTCAAAGTGAATGTTTACAGGTCGGGTTTTAAGGTTGCTTTTGATAGAACATGTATGCCGGGGTGGTTCAAATGCAGGTGAAGGATTTTTTTTACCTGAAAACTTAAAAAAACCCCACCCAACCAAACCCCACAGTGTTCCTCACCCTTTTTCTTTGGGGATTGTGTTTGTGTATTTTTTCCTGTACCAGAAGGTGGCAACTTTCATGTGTTTCACAGTTTCTAGTCTGGCACTGCACTCTTCCTGCAAAAAATTCATGAACAAATCAAGTTGTCCCCATTCTGGTGCCAAAGTTTACTTGAGGTTGGGGTTTTTTTGTGACAATCACATTTTACCCATCTGTCATGTTTTGGAGGTAACTGGGCAAAGCCTATAGCTGTACACACTGTAGGCACCTAGAAGTAAAGCCTTCTGGAGGAGTGTTACTTAGGTCACACAACAACAATACCTTTGACAAGTTAAAAGCTGCAAGTCCATTACAGGGGTAGGTTTTGGGGTTGGTCTGCTTGCTGCATTTTCATAGTGGGGTTTGTGAAAGTGCAAGTTGTAAAGGGAACTGCATTCCTTCCCCACACCAAAAAAAACCCCAAACCCCAAACAAGAGAGAAGACAGCTTTCAAGATGACAGGTACAGCCTCACATAGCTGAGGGATTTGTCGGTAAAACATCAGCTAACGCTTCATCTCTTCCTCTGCCTGGAACCCAGGGAGTGTCCTTTGTCACCTTGGTACCGCAGCGCTGCCTGAAGCAAAGTCCGCAGGGCAGAGGCTGCTATGAATACAAACTGGTTTCTGTTCATTCTAATGCTTTATCTCCCACAGGAACCTGAATCCCCGTCAAACTCCAGGAGCATTGGCCATCTCCACGAGGGAGAGCAGCCAACCTGAGCCTGCCCTTCCTCCCCTTTTAGAAAGTCTTTAGAATCCAATATTCTGAGCACAACAAAAGAAAAATCTTACTGAGTTTAGGCAAGGTAGCATTTTGAAATATTTGTACAGTCATTTCTCAACAGAAGAAATGAAGACAAACCTAAATAAATTTCAAATTTCCTTAATAAGCACATGGGAGAATTTTTAGACAAGGAAAGGTCTAAGACTTGCTAAGTGTTTAGTAATGGTAGAATACAACTGGTCTTAAAAAAGACAAATTGAAAGTTGGCTTAAATAGACCTAAAAGGCATTGGAAAGGATGATGGACACATACATTCATGTTTAAAGACAAATCTATGGCTCTGCAACAGGTATGCCAGTTATTGGAAAGTGATTAACCACCCTGAGCCAGCCAGCCAAGCTGCTTCACCAGCAAAGGCTTTGAGGTTTATTCTAGAATTCAACGGCTTCGTTCTCAGCCCAGTGTGCGAAGAGCAGTAAGGGTAAGTACTGTCTTTACCCATTTCTGCAAGGGGAGAGAGAGAAGACTCAAGCCTGTGGGACGTGAAAGGGGACATTCCCAAAAGGTAGCCAGAGCTGTGGACAGACTTGGGTGGGTTTTTTGTCCACCTAAAGGGACACAGTCTAAGCAACTGCTCCTACAGAGGCCAGCAGGGCAGACAGCAGGTAAAGTGTTTGCACTCTTTGCTTTCAGCCATTATTTAGTATTCACCTGTCATTTTTCTTTGACAAATACCCAGTCACGTGAAAAGCATAAATCAATATTCAACTCAAAGAAGGCTGGCTCACATTCTAAGAACCACTTCAGCCTTTAACGGGACAGGTTTCCCCGATACCTTAGCGCACCAGAAGCAGCAGAAATTCACATGCAAATCTACAGCTTTACACTCTTT
>NW_010558574.1:15559-47171 GCF_000687285.1 Phaethon lepturus
CACTTTGGAGGGGGGAAAAAAAAGTTGATATACAACACCATTAGGGTGGTTGGTTTTTTTTTGTTTTTATAAAATTTGTCAAGATATCACAAAGTTACACACACTAAAGGCTTAATCTGCACATTTTCCAATGAAAAAGTGAAATATCTTAAATTTATTACTTGTATATACAATTTCAATCCAAATTTACATTCGCATCATTTTCTTGGACAGCAAAAGGCATGGATCAAACACAGGATTGAGATGTGTCACTTCAGCATATTTATAGGATATCACTTAAAATATCAGTTTGTGTTCATTTAAATTCATTTAGAACAGGCCACTTACAAAAGGCTCAATTTTGTATTGAAATTGTATTCACTGTTGGGAAGGCCACTGCTAACATATACTCCTTTACAAATAGTCAGAATTCATTTCATTGAGACTCACAAGATAATGACTGAAAAATTAATGGACTTGTTGCAACCTCCGAGATCTGATACAAGTTGAAAACCCCATACGTGGCTGTGCGGTCAGTTAGGACACCTTCATGGATTAAGGCATTTGTGCTAGACGTAACTTTTCCACTTTAAAAGTTAACTGAAGTCTTTTCTGCAATTAAGCTGAAATTCTTCTCACCTACCCTTGAAAGAGAGAAGTTACCCACTCAGTTCTTTTTGAGTCTTTAAAAACAAAGTAATGATGGTGTTAAGAAACTACAGGATATAAACATCCCCATCTTTCAGCTACAGAAATGGATTTCTATTTGAATAACTTACATTCAGTGAAATTATATTTAGACCTGTATGAAATTATTTAGGCTTAGCTAGCACAACTTAAGCAGAACTTCATTCAGATATTGCAAAATAAAGCAAAAAAAAAAAATTTACAAGGAATACTTTGTTTCCCTCCAAGCTAACTTTTATTACTTGAAATACGGAGAAAAAAATTTAAAAATGATACCTCGCCTGTTAGAGTACTTCATAATCATAAGAGAATCCAAATGAAGACACCTCTCAAGCCGAGAATAATTTGAATAGTTTGCTGTTTTACCAACCTGCACAAACTGTATGTTAAGACACCATGAAATCAACAGATCCAATTGCCCCCTGTATTTTTCTGTTGCTTGAGTTATTAAGAACCAGTACTGAAGGAAATATCTGCAAAACTATCCCAGTTATGGCCACTCAAACTCCATACTTAATATAATACACTATGGAGACCCTGAAAATAATAGAAGCTGTGTCTTAAACTAGAATCCAGAAATGCAGTTTCATACATAGCTGCACACAGTCTCAAGTGTGCTTTTGCACAAAAACGTACTTTTTTAATAACTAGATTCAAGAGCAAACCAATCACATAGATCCTTCCTTTACATTTAAAATTCTACATATAATGTAATCTTTTTGGCTTTGGTAAAATACAAATAATGGGAAAATCTGGGTAAAGAAAGCACGGTAAATAACGTGGGTATATCATACCTGTTTTAAGAAATATGAGCTGAAATGTAAGGCATCCCCAATGTATTTTTTGCATATGCAAGGAATGCAGTTCTTTGTAAACAAAAGCTTGAGGAAAGCAATACTGAAGCCAAAGAATCTTCCCTAGGATCCTTCCGATGATCCCAAAACCAAGAGCAACTCTCCTAGGGTAAGTGTGTATTTTGGAACTAAATCCTGTGAAAAAGAAAATCCAATCCTTTGTCTTCCCATACATTTTTAATCATGTGTTAAGATTGGCTCGCCTTGAAGATCTCCAAATTAAAAAGTGACGTAAAAGTTGATTCTCAAGGGCACAAGCTCGTCTTAAGTCTATTTTTCTGGTACATCACTTTCTATAGATTTTGTGGCAGCATTGTTATTGCCTATGGACGCTTGCACAGTATTCCCACTGGTAACGTTTCCCAGTGCCTGGGACTGACAGGCAGCCACGGGTTTAGCGGCAAGAAGCGTTTTAGAAGAATTAGACTGATGTCTCCGATGACCTGAATCCTCACCTGTTGCAGCAACTGGTCTCTTTCTGCCAGATTCTTCACTAATAGGAGGCTGAAAATAAACATTGGCAACCAGTTAAATATTTTGCTGTAAGGCCACGTATTTGCCTTTTCATGTATTTAAAGGATCAAAAAAAGGCAGAGCATTCCATAATTAGGCCCTTAGTTAGGCCTTGTAATCTCACTTATTCCCAACTCACTGATGATATCCTAAAGCTTTCCCAGCCATTTAGCCAGAAGTGCAAGTTTGTGACATATTATGGACTTTAAACAGTCTTACAGCATTATTTAATCATCACTGCCCAAATGTTTGCCACAACTCCTAGAAAATGGAGGACTATAGAGGATGATGGTAATGTAGTGCACCATAACCCAGTTGTGAAAAGCACAGCAGCACTGTACTCTGGAATCACACAGTTTAAGAATTCGGCATTCTACAGGAAGGATACATTGAATTTGGCATATAAAGTCTCAGCGAGGACAATGCCTGTCACAGTTCATGCATGAACGCCCAACTGGCATTTCTTAATCTGCCAAATTCTTAGACATTACAGAAGTCATCAGTCTTCCCAGATGACAAATAAGGTATTTTTTGCTATTTATCTCATTACATAATGAAAATGGATCAACACTTTTTTACAGTTTAGCCACCACATCTCAGCATCATGCTTTGGTTCAAAAAAGAATGTCTAGAATAAAACTGCATTTTTTTCATTTGAATTTAGTTTTTTTAATCATGCTTTTTCTAGTCATTGACAGGATTTGTAAAGCTGCCTTTTTGTGAAATGAAGTACTATTCTCAGTTTACCTTGCAGGAAAAATATTTGTACACCAAATATTTATTTAAAATAGGTATTGAAACTTACATCCACTCTGAAGTCCTCCAGTCTCTTAAATTTACTCAGGTATTCTTGCAGTTTGGGGTCAATGACTGGATTCTTGTGCTGAGAGTATTTTAGATAAGCCCAAAATTTTTCCAGTCCATACAGCTGACCTAATAATGGAAAAAGATAATTTTACCAATTTACAAAGGTCAGGTTCAATTAAAAACCTAAACATATAGTTACCAGTGAATAATTAAGAGAATTGTAAGATAAAAGGAACATGAACAAAAGCTGCTCTTGGGTTAGTTAACGAGTCTGCGACAAGGAACTGGGGCAACTGAAGTTACCCCAGTGCGAGCAGTGACTGGTCTACGATATTTACCAGCTTCATAGTCTTTCATTGTTTCTTCTTGGAAATCCTTGAATATTTCTTGCCTGAATTTCTTTTCTAGGCCATAGCTGTAAAATCTAAACAAGCATTCCAATCCATACCTGTAACAGAACAAAGAGGTACAAAAATCTTATACATATGCTCCTCATTCTGCAGGAGGATCCAAGTCTTCAGTCTCTCCTTGCATTTAAGTAAACGGCATTTTACGCTTCTCATAAAAAACACTTCCATTTACATCAATTTTTATCAACCTATTGTTCTGAAACATCCTCACAAATAATCAAAACTGACTTGGGAAAAATCAGGTTTGTCCCACTGTTTCAACTTAGAAACTACAGACTATACACACGTAACAGAATGAAGACAAATGCTTTCACGTTTTCGCTATGTTTGTACCCACAGTTTCGACATAAATCAACCACAGTGGGTTGGACCAAAGGCCAGCCTAACCCACCACCCGTGCAGAACCCAACGTGTAGGGCAGGACTCTGTGTTCTTTCAGCTCCTGCACACCCCAGTGCCAGGGTCTCTGGCTCGGTATTCAGTAACACTCTGGCCTTGGCTGCCACACCGTCACCAGAGCTGCCTTGGGCCTCTAGAGAGCTGGGACCTCCTGCTGTTCTGCATTCACCTGCTGCCACCTTAGTCCCCTTGAGAACCTTCTGAAGTTTCTCCTGGTAAATGTATCCTTGGATAATCACAGAGCATTGAGAAAGCTCAGAGCGGACACACAAGGTATTATTAAAGCTGCCTTTGCACCCTAGGGACTATCACTCTGCAGTCTCAGACAACATATCCAAACTTCAGGATTTCCACAGCCAGTACTTCCTCACCTGGCATTCAGAACATCGGGCTACCCTGTGTCTCTGGCTAAGAGAAATAGAAGCGAGGGGAACTGGGTGAAAGGAAGGGAATAATATCGAAGAGCTGAAGGGGCAGTAGTAATTCTCTTTGTGGTCATTTTTCTGGTATTTTTGTAAGGCAAGAAGCAGTGTGAACAAGCTGAATGAGGTTAAAAATGTCTTCACCTATGGAAGGAAGAATCTTATCAGTGTTAGTAAGTATAGAACTGACTTGTCACGGTCAACAAGTTACAGGATTTTGTAGAATTCAGGACCGATTACAAGTCAGGAAATGCTGCACGTTCAGCTATTTATCTGCAAAGCACAAATATACGCGAACAGATTTTTGGTATTAAAATAACTTACATAGGCTGCTATTTTAAAGATTTACAAAGAGTCAAAGCCAATACTAAAAATGTTCACTTTAGATATATGTAAACTTCACAGTCATTAAAATGAATGGCAAGACCTCGAGAGTTTTCAACTTCCAGGAAAAAGCAAATACCTGTAGTGTTCTTTTGCATCATCTAGAGCAAGTTGTTTGAATTCTTCATACATTTTCTTGTTAAAGTGATCTCTCAGAAAAAAGGACCAGAAACGAAAAAGTGTGTTCATTTCTTGGGACTGGCCAATTCCCAACCGTTTCCTCTCTGGAAGAAGACAGAAGGGGAAAAAAAGAAAGCTATTTTTAATTTTTCAGCAGAATATTTTTCAAGTGCCTTGCCATTAATAATACACACACAAGATCTTCCAGTAACTTAAGTTTAAATTTGAGGGTAAATTTTTGTCAGGGAATGTAAAGTTAAATGGACATCAGAGTTTATAAAATAGAAGCATCAAATAAAGTTTGCTTTCCTTTCCCAAGAAAAATTAAGAACGCGGAGCAATGTGGAGAAAACTGGTATCAGATGACACCTGGTAACTTCTACCTAAAATTTTAGGAAGCGCATTTAGCAGCTTACCTGTTAGACACCTTCGATGATATTTGTGGTACACCTGTTGAGTAAAGCCATTTTCCTTTAACAGTTCATGAGAAGGATGCTGAAATTTTGGAAGAGAATTTGGGGTACACCCATAACTTCCTGGTAGTGGAGCTCCTTCTGAAGGCGAAGCGTTGGAACTGCTGAAGAAAAAAAATAAAAAAAATCCATAACCCAAACTTATTTCTGGTCTTTTCCACAGAATCTGTTTTCAACTATTTTGATCTACGCAAGAGCTGTCAGAATAGTACAGTCACCTGACAACCACCACAATGCATGCCTGGGGTCCCAGTCATCTGTTTTCAGGTGCACCTCAAGAAAATTAGATTCTGTGCTAATACGTCAAAAACCAGGCAGTTTTGGATGATGATAATTAAATATTACCGTACTGCCTGATTTTAAATGAACACTCAAAGGCAAAAATCACTGAAGTGAACATTACTACTTCAAATAATATTACTGCTACTGTATCATGCATCAACAATGTTGTGATCATAGTCAGTCTAGCTCACTTACTTTCAGACAGCCTTGTATTCGATGGTTTTTGCTTTTCTTGATCACTCTTTTCTTGCTTCCACTGTATTTATAAATTGTCTTTTATTGCAGCCTATTTCTCCATTAGCAGTGAGAACTAATGACACCGCAAACAAATTTTCTGCGAACAAATTTTCTACAACAAAAAAAATTTACCTCACAGAGGCAGTTCTTGGCCTGTGGTCTCTGGAATCCATCACCCAACCAACGTGGCATTCTAAGGGAGGATTTGTACTGTGTCGTGTTTTTCTTTTTCTTGGAGCCTAATAAGAAAGTAAATGAAGTATTTATTCCCCTAATTGGATTTCACTCATTCTCCCCTTCTTGGAATATAAAATTTTTAGAATTTTGCTTTATCTAACATATTATAAAGTCACAACACTCCTGTTTCATAACCTAAAGTCTTATGTAACAAATTAAAAATCTTTAGACATTACACTTTTTCAGCAAGGACTTCTAAGAAACGTTACAGAGAAAACTCAGAAACCATTTTGTAGAAACAAAAAACAATATGGTAAAGATTTTGAAAATAATTCAAATGTAGAAGCATTTCATTTTTTGCCTTTTCGTTCTTGTTAAATCGTATGCACAGACATGAGTTTTATAGGCTTTTTCTGGATTTAAAGAAAAAAAAAATTATGTCTTTCTGTTTACCTTTACATCAATGGATCGTGCTTCTTTAACAACAGGGTAGAATCTGGGTGTTTTGTTGGGATCCTGTAGCCTTGGTGTGCGAGGCGTTCGTGGCACAAAGCCAGGATGAACAGAAGGGGAATCTGGAACCGCTGTTGGCAGTGATCGAGCTACTGCTGCCGTTGGAGGTACTTCAAAACTTAAGAAATTACAAGCTAGCTCCTCTGCTAAATCTGTAGGCAGGAAGGAAAAAATATTAGTTTTCAAAAGAAACTTGGGATTTCAAAGCATAAGCTCCCCATGTATCTTAAAGGCCTGTTTCACTTCAAGTGAACTACACCATCCCCAAAGGACAATCAAATTAACATAAGCACTTGATGTAGAAGCAGTACAAACTGCTCAAAACTATGAAATCATGTTTCAAGCATGTCTTTGCCAGAAAGTTTAAATGCACTTCTTTCTTACCTGCTTGTTCTTGTGTATCTACACTAGCAAAGTAATGGAAAATAAACACTGGTGAAAGAGTAACCACATTCTTGCTTTTTGGTGAGGTGGTTTTCTTAAACTACTTTAAAGATGCTATTAGCATGTATTCTAGCAAATGTTATATAATACTGCTATATCAGAAATACCTCAAAAGATAAGATTTGGACATTATGACTGCTCATTAAGGTTATGACACAAGTGAAAAATTCTTCTAGTCTCACTTTATCCCCATTTCCCATAAAAACACTGGTTTCTAGAAAATGTTTCACAACATCACTGGTTATTACTTTATGCATTGTGAATGCCACGCTACACAAAAGGCCCCTGGTGTTGGTACATGGTGAAAACAAAACAGAACTCTGCCTATCGCTGCTCATATATATTCTCAAAAAGTACCAGCTTCTTCTAATTCAATTGAAACCACACTACTGATGAACTTACTGAAAGAAAAAGCCCCTCAGACAGCTGACTAAACCAAAATTAACATATGACACAGGCAGAAAGAGTGAACACCTACAAAATTGTTCTTTGTTACAGATATTCTAAAACCAAATACATATTACTTACCTTTCTGTAACCCTGGAGGTCCTGGAGGAGCTTCTTGGGTTGGATCAGCAATTGGTTCTGGTGCAAGATTATCGAATTCTTCCTTACTAATGAGATTCAGCTTCTTAAAGTTCTCAATCTCTTGCTAAATTAGAGAAAGCAAATTATAAACACAAAGCACAATAATGGCTATCATCCTGAGAAACAGGTGAATTTCATTAAAGATAAAATAAGCAAGCCAGAACTGACACACAGCTACCTGTACACAGCCAGTACAGATTTCTTTTAAGGAAGATGGAAGGAGCCTCTACACACATTGTAAAAAAGTTGCCACGAGCACTGTACATAACCTAGTGTAGCTAAAAGAAAGTTACACCAACAAATGGATGAAGGGAGGCAGGTAAGGCCATCTACATGTGCATTTTCACAGGCAATTAAGAAACAGAAATATGACTGAGATCCTGCCCCTTGCAAAGCCCCAAACCATCCTTCTTCTGCAGTAAGTGTGCCAAGGAAGGTCCTAGCAATTCAGAGGAGCAGAAGAGACTATGTTCCCTTCCTCAGGCTACATTCTAAAGAAAAGTCAGTATTTGTAAATAAAGTGTTCAGCTTTTTCTTTTTGTGATTGGTAGCTTAAACTGCAAAAGGACAGCATTTTCCAAGATGCATGGTAGCACCTCAAATCACTCATGCCCCTACTCAACTGAAGGTGGGGTGGGACATGTGTGCGTGTGCGAAAAAAATCTTGTTAAAGTCATTGTCAAGAACATAACAAAAAAGGAAACGTTTTCTCTTGCTGTGTGCTATTTCTCAATGCCCTCTTGCAGTTTGCTGGTTTTCTTGGTCCATTTGCTTTGTACTAAAACTTCCATATTCTGAATTCTACCTTTATTTCTTGCACTTCTTCTCAAAGTTCATTTTTATCTTTGTCAGCTCTTTTTTATACCCACATGCTCCATTTGTCCTTTAAGCTACTTCCCCCCCCCTTTTCAGCAGATGGCTGAAATTAATTTTGGAACTGTTTGGACAGTCATGGTTTTCAGGTCAAAAAATGAAGAGAGTTACCTTCATCATAGTGTCGTTTTCACTCTGCTCTGTCCACAAATCCTGTTCATAATAGTATAAGCCATCATTAATAACTTTAGCAAGTTCTGATGTAATTTTTGCACGGCACACATGGTTGCCGGTACGATCTCCACCAGGATGTTTTCTCATATATGGTGGTGTCTGTGTTACAATCAAAAGCTTGTTTATGTCCTGATCATCAATTTCATAGTTGGAATCGCTGTCTGACCAATCAGTAAATTTATTCTTCCGACCTTGAATTTGTTCCATCTCTTCATCGAACAAAAAATCAAGTTCTTCTTGTTCTTGTTCCTCTGGAGGTGGCTGTTGATCTGATGTTTGATCAGGTATAGGAACACTTTCCTAAGTTAGAAAAGGTGATGCATTTTATATTTGAATTGGGTAGTGACTATCCAAATGGGAGACAACTAGAGCACGACAGAACATTTTCAATAAACAGATGTACAGGAATTAGAAACAATATAGCAACTTTCAGATGTTTACCAAGTAAATTACTGTTCTAAATAATTCTGCCATAAGCTTTTAGAACAATTCTCAACACACATTACATTTTTCAATAATCAACATGTAAAAATGTCCCTCAGCAGACAGAAACAGCCCAATATTTCCTTTTCATTTTAGTGAGCTTTGGATCAGGGTCTTCAATGCACTTAGTTATTCTAGGTGTGGTAGAGCAAGAAGTACGCATGCTAACTGTATTGCATTATCACGCATCACGTATGTTAAAAGAGGCAGGTTTTGCATTTGTTTATTTAAACATAACTTAGAGGGTTTTGATTTTACCTTTAGTCTGACCATGGATGCATGATGCCTCTTCTTCACTTCTATCCAAGGTTCAGAGTCCAAATCAGGCAAACTTGTAGACAACCCTTTAGACATCGTCTGAAAACTGCTCGTTTCAGTGTTTTCCTTTGGACTCAGCGGGCTTCCCATTCTTGGAGAACTCGGTGCAGACTCTAGCATTGGAACACAGTAGTTCAGTTCCCGTTGGGAGTTGTTTTGGGGTTTTTTGTTGTGTGGTTTGGTGCTGGGGGGGTTTTGTGGGTTTTTTGGGGAGGCTTTTTGTTTGTTTTGGGGGGTTTTTTTAATTGTTTCACTAGTCTTTCACTATCATTTTTCTAAACCGATGGTTAAATGTAACACTGATCAGCAGAATTTCTTTTCATTTTTAGGAGATCGCTTTTCACAGTTCACTCAACATTGTAGAGGAAGATCAACTTATTTAGGCAGAAAGTATCTAACAGTGAGAAAAATTATTTGTTATTCAGAAAACAAGAGCAGCATCATTAGGGACATGTTTTTTCCACACCATCCTCTAGCTCTATGGACGGCTGCCTAACTAAGTCATTCTTCCCATTTACTTGCAGCCAACATTTTAGTAAAATATTTCCTAGCCAAGGGTTGTCAGCAAACAAAGCCATCTCCCTATTAATAATGTGAATGAGAGCCCCATCCAAAACCAGGATGCACCAAATGAAAAACTTAACTTTCAGCTGCTACCAAAATGAAGCAGATTTTATGACTAACTTAACATTATTATTAGTAGTAGAAGTAGTAAGAGTAAAGGACTGTATTCCATTGTACTATATGCTGGAGAATGGTTGCACCCGTTAAGACATAAGAGACATTTTTATCTACTTCACATCAGCCATGCCAGACATGTGACTTGGCACTGCAAGGCTGACAGGCATATCAGCTGAATAACAGTTACCAAATGTACAACTTTTATTATGAAATCAGTATCAAGAGGTAAACTTCCTAAGCTAGACAGACAGTCCTGAACTTATGTTTCTATGAAACAAATCCTTTACCAGTATGTGAGCCAAAAATTTGGCCTGGTATGAATTCTGGACAATTGATGAGCTGAGAAAAGTCAGTCGGTGGCAGACTGCATGGAGGAGGACCTGGAATTGGCCACTTTTCTGGATCAACCCTTTTTCTTATCCTCTGATCCACAGTTTCAACTTCTGTACTGTCTTTCAGGGCCTGTGTGACAAGCACATAACAACTGTAAAAGCTTTACATATCCAGCACCACCCAAAAGAGAAAAAAACCCCACAAACATTGCCATTTATAGCCTCTTTATAAAATCCTTGTTACTGTAAACAGAAATTTTTCTTAACTTCATAGCACTGACTTTCAACAGCAGTACAAAATTAATGAACCAGCTTTCTACATACGTACTTCTGAATTATTTTACCTCCAAAATGAGTGCAGCATTTGTAGTCAGAGCTTGCATCCGACGGAAGCTAGCAATCAATGAAACAGGCAGAAATCCTTGTTGGTCCATCTTTCTCCTCAGAAAGAAGTCTCTTTCCAAGTTTTCTGTGCTGAAATAATACTCACTGCAGAAACAAACATACAAATATGAGCTTACTACAGGTTAAAGAAAATCCTAAAATAGCAACTTAAAAGATTCCTTGTTAAAGTCTTCCATTAAAAACAGAACATACTTTGTCATCAACAACATCGTTCTTTCAACAGGTGTATCATTATAAGCAAGACTTACAGAACAGCATGCACGCTCAACATGTTAAGACAGACATACGATCCAGTACAGTGCTAGGGGTATAAATCAAAGCCTTGTTACAGTTGCACAGATGAACCGCATCAGGAAAAACTATGCTCAATTTTTCTTTGACCCATCCCCTCCCTTATTACTTACATGAACAGGAGGAAACAACATTCTCTTAGCCTCCATATAGATGAAGGACAACTACTGCTTACAGTCAGGGCATAAGTTATTTCCCACACAGCAGTATCAGTGCACCTTCATCCTGAACTGTATCTTTTCTTTTCCCAGCTTCCAGTACATTAGAAGGTTTAAGTATCCTATCTGAGTGTTGAGGCACATACATGTACTCTGAATCATTACTTCAAGCATGCTTGTGGGAAGATGAGAAAACAAAGAGTAACGTTGTATTTGTCACGAAACTGTACCAAAAGGCACAACAGTTCATGGAGAAAGGTAAAGTCTAAAAGAAGAGATGATGTTTAGTGGATGGAGAGAAAAGGGATGAGGACCATTTCAGGAATCTGACAATACCACAGAACAAGAGAGACGAGGGACAAAGAAATAGCAGAAAGACGAATCTTCTCAAACAATGAAGCTGCTCTATGAAATGATCAGGGTGTCAAGATATGTTTTATACTTAGTGAAAAGAAAAAGTAAGGAATTCAAATCATGATCTGTCACACAAAGCAAGGGAACGAGAAAATATCCCATGAAAAACAACGGAAAAAAAAAATCTACTAAAATCTAGGCCTTTCACAGAGTCTACACGTTATACCATGATTTTGCATGTTACATCCAAGGAATACGCCTCCTCATCAGGTTCAGGAAAGTTAAAATATTTAATGGAGAGCAATTAAAATTCCACGACACAAAAATAGAAGTAGTGCAAAAATAAAACAAGAGGGCATTAAAATGCTAAGAAAAAAAAAACCAAAACACGTGCAAATATAAATAAAGTTAGTTCTAATTTCAACAAAGTATAAAATGCTAGGTGTCTCCACTGAAGTTGGGATCAAGGCCAAGGTTACCAAGAGGAGAGGACTCTGATGCCATCATTGACCCAAGGAGAAGCTTGATACCATTTCTTTCTCTAATTTTTGATAGCTAAAGAACTCCGAAGCAAAAACTCTCTGTATGAAACACTCAGCTCCAAGACAGAATGAATATAAAGTCTCAAAGTTGGACAATAAGACATACGACAAATGAAAACACTGCCATTAAGTCAGAGCAAATAGAGAAGAGAATAAGGCTTTCTGAGAATTAAGCTCTTAATCAGAGCTAAGTAAACTGATCAGTGAAGCAACAGTGCACAAAGAGAAGGTTTCTTTCAAGAATATCCTATTTACTGTTCTGAACTGCTACATTTCCTTTCCCCTCCCAATCTAGAAGATAAGCAAGCACAAAAGCCATATATCAACATTTCACTAATGTTACCTTTACAGTCATACAGTAAAGGTAAAATCTTGTAACGATTCACCTAGTTAAAAATTCCACAAGCAGAAATGGACAATGACTGAACTTGACTCAAACTGCCTCACTTGGTGTCCATCACTCTAGAAAAAGGAATGTGAAAGACCATTAATGATAAATGAAGACAACGCACAAGCTTGCTCCAATTAGAGGGACAAACCTAAACATACACAACCCCTCCAGCTTTTCTTTTTCATTTTCCTCAGAGTCTCTTTGTTTATTCTTGAATTGATGCAGACTTGGATACAAGTCTGAACTTTTATTTATTTCTTTATTTTTTTAAAGAAAGAGGACTTTAAATAGAGTTCTACTGCATATTACAGACTGAGGAGTTGCTAAGCACTGAAACTTTTCAGGCCGACAACTGCAGCCTATAATTAAAAACGTTAAAAATATTTTTGTAATATTGTAATAAAATAAAATTTTATTGTGATACGAATATTACTCTTGTACATCAAGCTGGTTCTTGGGACAAGCATAAACTGCTTGATAGCAGTGTATTTCTTCTTGTAATTGCACATCAACTCAGTTGGACACAGACTCTAAGATTTTTCCGTATTAAGCAGGTAAGTTGTTTTAAAATTCATCAATTCACTAGGATGCAAACCAATCTCACTTCTCTAATATATCCTGATTTATCTTGGCCTCCACAAGGAACTCTGAGACCTAAAAGTTCTGTGTAGCTTTATTCTGTATATACTTCCTTCTTTGGCATAGTCACTTTAATATTTTATAATAAATTATGTAAGGCAGACAAAACCATCCCCATTTAGAAGCTAATAATAGGTATTTGATGAATAAAGCCTGTTTCCCATCATTTTTAATGTGATAAAAGAAGTGAATAGATAACAAAACCATCTTTTTTTTTTTTTAAGGAGCATAAAAATAGTGAAGTTATGTTCTAAACCTGCTCAAGAATCTCCCTCTCTCTCATGAACAGCAAACTCCATAATCAAACTGCCTTAGGAGTTCATATCAGATAAGCAACCAATGGCTCTGGTTAGCCAGCCTTGCCAAGTCTTCTATTGACACCTGCCAACCTCTTGTCGCTAAAATAAAATACAAATATAACCAGAAGTCAGATGTGACCAATGCTGTAACTGACATTTTTTTCTCAGCAGAGGGGGACATCATCATGTCCTACCTTAGAAGGTCTGGATTCTACACTGCATGCCCAGAAATCTGGCCAACAGTGGAGTGTCTGTGCTCCTCCCTCACTTGTCTGAGGACAGTGCAGGCCGATTATCCTGACATGGGGGTACATGTCCACTGTCAGGTCTCATAGGGGCCTGGCAGCAAGAGTAACAAAAAAGACTGCAATAGAAGTTTTGAAGTTGATAGCCACATGCCAGATACTTTCTGCCCTTAAAGAGGCTTTTTTCTTCCTTTTTGCGTCAACTGTAACAAAAGAAGCAAGAATAAAATAAGCAAGTTGCTTTATGGAATACAAGGGCAATCAAAAACCACCACAAAGGCATCGCAGAAAAATGCCGTTGCAAGTACAGAAGATGAAATATCTCTGCCAGTGGTGGAAACTGTCTCTTTAAAATGAACTAGTGGTTTCCAGGCCCTTTTTGACTTGTCTCCTGGTGATAATCAGTCTTCCAGATGGTTTCTCATTGCCTAATGGTGTACATGAGAAAGTAAACATTTCAGATTATTGAAAAATCAAGTATCATTGCAAAACTACTCTCTTTCGGTTAAATGTTTCAGGTGAAACACTCTGAAAACATAAAACTAACAAGACTTCTCAAAGTGAAATTGAGAGCAAATAAGGGAAACGTCTAGCTACATCACCCAAGAAGAGCTTTATAGGCAAACAGACCAACAGCACTCAAAGGCACAAGCTCAGAGACATCCATATCTCAATTACATGACAACATAAAAAGAGGGCTATGTACCATAAATAAAGCAGGTATACGAGTTAGAGCCAGACTACAGCACAAGATGAAGAACAGCTTCCTTAAAATTCCACCCCATCACTCAAGTTTTTCCACCCCACTAGTGCATGAATTCAAACTGACACTGGTAATGGACAAATCAAAAAGTTAAATTGAAATGCCTTCATCTCCATCTTTATATGGATAATTAGGATTAAACACTGTTTGAAATGAGTTATTTTATCTTAACTAGATCTCTAAAAGCATTTGTACATTAAACAATCTACTTACATTTGATGCTTTATATATTCTTTGAGAAGTGCTTCATCCACAGAATACATCTGCACTCCTGTTCCATCACCATAGTAATACAACACACTAGCATTAAGCTCAGGTTGAAATACTTGGTCAGTTCCTTCACCATAGAGTTCTTGATAACCAACTGAATATTCAAAGTTCACTTCAGAATAACGGAGAACATAAAACAAAGATGATGAAAAATATTAAGTCCAGCACACAACTATTTTAAGGCAAGACACACACTGCTATTTTAGTGTTGGTTCTCAGTGTTTGATTTTTAAAAGACTCAAGCTACTTAATTATATTAAGTTACAGGATATGTTTTTTCAGCTTCATGTGCAAACAGTAACATCATAAACATAGTTTTAAAATTTTTGCTAAGCAACTTTGCATACTTCTAGGGTTTCCTCTGCCTCGTCCTCTTCCTCTGCCTCGTCCTCTTCCTCTGCCTCTGGAGAATCCTCGAACACTTCCACCCTCACTTCTCACACTGCACACTTCATCATGGTCATCTCTCTTTTCTCTATCACGACGCCAATCTTTAAGAGAAAAAAGAATAATACTTGCAATCATAATTAAACATCACAGTATATTAAGTATTCTCATTTATTCCTAGGTATTAACTATAAAACACTGCACTGAAAAGTGTCTGTCTCCATCTTCTGGATGCTCAGAAAGGCTGAAGGAAACAACACTGCAAAATACATTGGTTAGTGCCAAAAAGTCCCTTCTGACACAGAGGTCTCAGCTTGCACCCAGGCAATCCACTGACTCAGTCACACTGGCTGAAGCAGAAGGTCAGATGTGAAAGCTGCAACGGTGAAATGGTAAGGTTTGCCCAGCCAGGCACAAGGGCAAGTCGGGCAGAAGCTGTTAGCAATAAAGAAGAGTAAACGGGCTTGACTGGCAGTCAATCTCAAATGCTTCTGAAGCAACTGGACACCCTGATGCCAGCTCAGGGATCACAATACCTATGGTCAGCTTGGGATGAGAAGGAATGATCATGCAGTTCTCCTTCCGGGCATAATAGTCTCCTCCTGTGGACAACTGCCAGTACCTAGAGAGAGCTAGGAAGAGCTGCTAGCTCTTGATGATCCTGCTCAGGGTAGGATTTCCACAGCAATGACTCTCTGGAGCCTCCCTTCTGTTCCCAGCAGCAACTGTCTACCACTCCCCTGACTCTGCCCATTTAACAGCAATCATTTATTCTCTGCTGGTCCCACCCCAAACTGAGCTTTTTATATTAAGAACCCCTTTTTGATAACAGATAACAGCAAATCTAAGATGACTCACTAAGAATCCGTGTAAGGTTTTCATATAAATGTATGTGGTGTGCACATAGCAAAAGAGAGTGAGAGAGAAGCAGAAGAAAAGAAAAAAGGAAGGAAAGCAAGTAGGTCCAAACAAGACCCCAGGGACCTTGGCTCCACTCACCAGAAATCTTAAGGACAGGTGTAATTCTCATTGTACGCATAAGAGAATGAACCCTCTCTCACACCATTTCTTTCTCTTTTCCTAACACTCTCAGAGACTTCCATCTTCAGTCAGTCACCCTTGCTTAAAGTTTATTTAAGTTGTAATTGGATAGTCTTCCAGATCCTGGGGGACCTCTTTCTCAGAGGAATGCCTGGGAATACAGCCTCTGTCTGATCAAATTGAGAGCTGCTAAATTTAACACAGGACTGACTAGAAGTATGATTCTTGTTCGTATTAGAAATACTGTTTCACTAGCAACTCTTTTTAATGAGCCCTACAACAAAATATGTATGCTCAGATGTTCAAGTTCCTGTATTTTATTTTCTGTCAAAAAAAGACTCTGAATTTATGAATATCATAATCTGTATGTATCTCACTGGGAATCTGGACCTTCACACTTGCTACCCTCAACTGGTTAAAGGTCCCAAATGCACAGGCATCATTTGAACTATTTCCCCAAATCAGTTTCATTTTTGCGCACTTAGAGTGCACGTGGCTCTTAGACACGTACAAAAGTCCTACATATAACATCGTCATGAGCTAGGGTTGTAATTAAGCCTGAAGCAAGTTTTTTCTTTAAACAGCCAATGTTCCTGAAGAATAGGAGATGTTTCATATTCTCTCACACTGAAACTGGTCTTGAATCTCTAGAGCCTTGAGGTAAAGTTCACGCTACAAGTTTCTGGTCATTGGACCATCAGGTTCCTGAGGAATAGTTGCTGAAGAAAGGGATACATTAGTAAAAATCCTCCCCCTGCCCTTGTCCATCCCTCAGACATCCAGATCAGACCCTTACATCCATGTTCCTAAAATGACTTCATAAACAAATCCCATCTCAGTAGCGTCCAGCACTTACTATAGTGAGCAAACAATTTTTGATGTATATTGCGATTTAAAAACTTTAAACCAAAAGAGTAACATAAATCAAAGAGTTACACTCAGCCTAAGATTTCTGCCATCTGACAAGCTGTATTCAGAACACCTGAGGACCAGAAGCAGTACCAGCTGCATTTCTCCCTCTGTTGTGCTACTACAACTTTTTTGCATGGCCATGCTGAGAAATAGGTCAGGGAACAGAGGGAATTGGTCCAACTTAAAGGAAAAAAACAACATCAGCGGAACTGCCAAAGCAGAGTTCAAAGTGTAGGTCCACAAGCATTTGCTCCAGCAGCAACACGCTGCGGGAACAGCAGAAGAACAGGACAGAGCAGCCACTTTATGACACCGTTTCCAAACTTTCTGCATCGTAAAGCTGTGGGCAAAGACACTGTAAGGAGCCATGAAGAGAAAGCAAATATATGCTGCTCTGATTCAGAGCACCAGCACATGCTGTAAAGACTTGTTTCCAAACTCAGCAGATTCAGTGATTGAGACATTACAACTGATCAATTTGTGAAGAAGTTAAAAAAAAGTGACAGTAAGCTTTTAAACAAAACTTTCCAATTTAGAATTTGTTAAACTACAGCATAATTTATTTATTTTTTGCTGGTTATTGGCCAATATTAGCACTTGGTTTTACTTAGTATAGTCAAAGTCAAGTTTCAACATAAACTGCCAATCTAATGCCTACACACGTGGTATTATACTTGATTTGCCACAAGTAGAAAGACCCAAAGATTGAAAACTACTTACTTCTTGTCTCATTGCGTCTGTTGTTATGAGGTATTAACTTGTTTGTTTCCAGCAGAAATCTTGAACTAGTTCGAGAGCCTGGTCTTTCTTGACTGTCTGATCTTACATCATCCAAGTGAAGTGGCACCCATTTCTGCTTGTTACCTTGAGAAATTAATATATTACTCTTAATTATAGTACTACTTGAGGTTTCAGCTCCTGAAAAGAGCTGAATTCTATAGAATAGAAGTCTTCTTGTAGAAGTAGTAACAGTTAAATTCGAAGTTTAAAAACTGGGAGAAGCTTAACATTGACATTTTAAGATAACGATGAATGACTAAAAAAAACATTAAACGCAGTAAACAGGAATTTCTCAAACTGAAAGGTAACCTTAACTAAGCTTTAAATATATGAAATGAAAGTAAGCTTTTTTATTTAATGAATTTTACAGGTAAGCTCCATTACCAATAATTTATAGCTACATAAGTGTTAAATATATACAGTAAATTCATTACTATATAATTTCACAACTTGCATATGAAAGAAAAGTAAAAAAAAGACGAAGTTAACCACTAAAATAAAGATTTCAATCACAAACCATAAAAATTTTCCTGGTAATTTAGCTGTGGTACTGTATTTTTACCTTGAGATATTCTATTAAGTTCACTCATGTGCATCAAAAATTATTAGCAAAGCTGCATTTTGTTGTAGGCTGGCCTAAATTATCCACTAATCATTCATTTAATGATAATATTTGCTGTTCTATACTTGATTGGTATTGTGGGCTTCATACCTTTGTAGCCAAGAAATAGAAGCAAATACCTAAAAGACGTTACCTACACCGGCAGAAAAAAACCCCGAGGTTATACTTGTGGAATGCTTTGCTTTAGATTTCCACTTAGACTGAAAAAATTAAAAGCAATAAAGGATTTGTTTTTGAAGATATACATAGGAAAATTAACAAATCTGAACAACAAAAGTCCTAAGGATCTGAAGAAATATCAGCAGGGAAGTAAGAAAAAAAAAAAAAACAACAAAAGAGCTGATGACAACAGTATCTTAATACTCTCTCAGCTGTCCTCCAGCCTACACAAGTCCAATGACCAACAGGTTTGCTTCTTATTTTTAACGTAACAGACTGGATCAAAAGGAAATTAATAATCCGGTTTAGCTTTCAAGTGATCACTTCAAGGTGTAAGCTAATAGTAAAACATGAAAATTAAAATGTTAGTATATATAGAAACACACACACATATGTGAAGTTAAATTAACACAGCACTATCTAGTTAGTGAAATAAAGATGTGAGAGACAGTAATGGTTTGTACAGCCATGCTAAAATTTTCCAGAAACTATCAGTTCCATGAACTATCAGTAGGACACGAGCTGCTTTTTCCCCAGAATTCCTATTTGACTAAACAGAACACTCTAAAACCTGAGACACGAAGCCTGTTTTAAGCTTCCTAGCAGAAAGCAATATATCCTGTTATCACCTAGAAAAAGCAAAACATAAAAAGTTTCATCAAGTCATTCAACCGAAATGAATGTAACTGTCTCAGTGGTGACTTGCTGTATTATACATAGCGCCCAGACTGACCTTTTTTCCTTTGGTTATTAGTTTGAGCTTCATCTTCGCTAATATGATCTCCTGGACAATCTGGCTTTGCCTCCGGGTTGTCCTTGATTCCGTTATTGCTTTTTTGATCAGATTTCTCCTCCTTTTCTCTTCTATTTGTTGGCTTCTTACTGTGACTTACAGTCTTACACTGCAAGAAATACTAGTAATTATTTCTGACAGTACAGCTGCTGATAGCAAGAGGTATAAATTTCCTTTACCTATGAAAATTCCTTTATTATTACCTGTTCTCAACCTCCTCAGTAGGGTGAGTTTTAAGAACTGTGTTGTTTTGTAAAGTCTCATTTTAAATAGCTCTATTTTCTGCTAACTTGACAAGACTATAAAAAGAACTTTTAGTTTAAAAGTTTTTGTGTATTTTTTTTAACTGAAGATGTAGAATTGCAGAGTGCAGAATGATCGTGTTTCAATACCTCAGAACTGAAATTTATTTCACAGGAAAGAAGGAAATATTACTCACTAGTACCTACTGTTCAGACTCATTATCTTTAAAAAGCTGTGCTTACAGAATACTGAATGGCACATCAGAAATCCCCATGATGCTGTACAATCTCAACAGCACACCAAATGTTCATGTAAACTCTAAGGAGCCATAGGTCTTCACTCCGACAATTCTGAACAAGAACCGAAGACCAGAGGATGTGGAGGTGTATGATTACAGATTTATTTTTTCCCCACATTAGAATATGGCATTTACTGGGAACTGTGTGCCTTTGAGTAGTGCCAGCATCCTGGAGATCATCACTTCTTGGAAATCCCACAGAACAGGTTTCAAAGAAGGCAAAATGAACATCATTTTAGTGAACAGTGAAAAGTTTCGCTTTTCCCCAGTATCAGTACAGGCTGGGGGATGAAGGAATTGAGAGCAGCCCTGCTGAGAAGGACTTGGGGGTACTAGTGGATGAAAAGCTGGACATGAGCTGGCAACGTGCGCTCATAGCCCAGCAGGCCAACCGTCTCCTGGGCTGCATCCAAAGCAGCGTGGCCAGCAGGGCGAGGGAGGTGGTTCTGCCCCTCGACTCTGCTCTGGTGAGACCCCACCTGCAGTGCTGCATCCAGCTCTGGAGCCCTCAGCACAGGAAAGACCCTGTTGGAGAGGGTCCAGAGGAGGCCATGAAAATGATCAGAGGGATGGAACAGCTCTCCTATAAGGACAGGCTGAGAGAGCTGGGGTTGTTGAGCCCGGAGAAGAGAAGGCTCCAGGGAAACCTTACTGCAGCCTTCCAGTACTTAAAGGGGGCTTCTGAGATAGATGGGCACAGACTTTTTAGCAGGGCCTGTAGTGATAGGAGAAGGGGTGTAATGGTTTTAAACTAAAAGAGGGCAGATTCAGACTAGATCTAAGGAAGAAATTTTTCACAGTGAGGGTGGTGAAACCCTGGCCCAGGTTGCCCAGAGAGGTGGTCGATGCCCCATCCCTGGAAACATTCCAGGTCAGGTTGGACGGGGCTCTGAGCAACCTGATCTAGGTGAAGATGTCCCTGCTCACTGCAGGGGGGTGGGACTAGATGGCCTGTAAAGGCCCCTTCTAATCCAAATCATTCCATGATCAGATATAGTATCTACTTGCAAAATTAAGCTTCGCAGACATTTCTGCCAAACAGAAAGAATACTCCTATGTTGTGGAGATGGCTTTGAACCTGTTGGAGTACATACAGTAAATAGTGCACTACTATGCCATAATCAATTTGAACACAAAGCCTTCCCCTAGACAAATCAATTGAGATTAAATATGAACTAAATGTGATTTGGTTTAACAGACACTACATGAATTTGTGTACTAAAATTCTCACATACTTAAGTCAGCAAAAGTTTAAATAACATCTATGCAATGCAATCTAGACAATCTGGTAAAACAAAGTATCTTTAAAAAAATACTCTTAAAGCAGACTATTTCAGACAGAAGCATCAAACGTATATATTGTTATGAAACACTACATATGTATCTCAGCCACTCTGATTAGTACTGTACAGACATCATTAATCATATCAAACTTTGACATCATAACCACACAGATACTAAAGACCAGCAGTACTAAAGAGAAGGCCAAAGATATGGGTGCCCATTTTCTTAAGTCACCAAAATCAGTATTTCCAAAAAAAGAGATGATAAAATAAGCATATTCTAGTCTTAGTCACAAATCAACATTAGCATTTACAAATATTAAAGGATATAAAATGTAATCCTTTCATTGCTATTCAATCTCTGAGATCTAACGTCAGCAGACCCTCTCCTCTGAGCATCAAAACATGACAGAAAATATCATTATTTTTCAGACAAAGTTACAGAGTTTCTCTACACTGCATCTCATGTGTTACAAGAAGTTTCTCTGAAAAGTTACTAAAAGTATTGCACAGTGGAAATGACCACACAATCTTCAAGAACAGCATTTTTGACTGCAGCAAACAAAAAGGCTGTGCATCTGAGATATAAAAAGCACAGGTGAAATTATTTCTAATCTTGTTCAGAAAGCAAGGAAGGAGTTTGATGTGCAGCTCATACACCCCTATGGCCACCAGACAAATTAGCAGCTTAAGGATGCAAGTCATGCGCCCTTCATGATATTGTTAAATATATCACCACTGTTTCCTCTCTTCCATTCACAGCATATCAGCAACTGACAGGAATATTGATGATGGAGAAGCTTATACACACTTTAAAACACAAAAGTCAAATCAAGGATCCTGTATAAACCCTAAGCCTCAATGGGATGTATGCACACAAAGTATTCTAACTGGTATCTGAGCAACTGAATGAGCGTTACTTTTTTGGCATATGATCTATTCAGGTTTTAAAGATTCTCCTAGCAATCTCAAAGTTTTTCTTTGAGATCCTGTAGAACAAGCTATTAGAAGAGGCAAATTCTACCCAGCAGTAAACATAACGTGTCAAATCTACAGACATCTGTAATTTTGACCTGCAAAGCTAAAAGCCTAGTTAGATACCAGAAAATGTTTGTTGCGGACATAAACAGCAAAGTTATGACAATCAGATTGGGGGGGGAGAAGGGAGGGTGTTAGAAACAGAGCCCAACAGGACAAATGACTCACGCCAAACTACCTTAATACACCTAGTTTTCATCTGAACACTTGCAATTATATAATGCACATTGAACCCAAATCTTCTGGTTTCCCTCACCAAGAAAACAGGAAAAGCATCACGGGGTGCTGCAGAACTAAAGCAGAGAATGAAACGGCACCTCACAGCTTGGAATAATTTGTGCTCTTTTTCTTGTTTTAAATACCATAAAAGAGGTGTAAGATACATTAGGCACTTAACCACTTGAGATAAAGTGAAAGGAAGATAATTTGTTGAAATAGATGTTAACTAAGGATCCAAGCAAGGGAGAAATATATCAGAGGAATAGGGCAAGGATAACTATGTTGTCCTAAGACAACCCACACAATACGTTCTGAGCCACAAGGGAGGGCAGCATGTTCACAACCCCAAAGGCCTTCTCATCTGTGCATAAACTTCCCAACGAGTAGAAAAGGAAAATACTAGTTTTAAAATGGTGAAGTAAATACGGCACATTTTTACCTACGTGTCCATGGCACGCCACTCACAATAAATGGAGCGTACGTGTGTGGGCTCGTGAAGGGTTCCGAATTCCAGTACCAGAGCAGACAGTTAAGCAAAGACCACTATCCTGAATTATTGACAAAATTTCTGCTGAAACCCTACAGCATCAAAAATGCATTTGAGGCAAGAGGAGAACAGTATTAAGCAGAGAAGTCCACCTGGTTTTTAAAAAAGTAATACTAAAGATAACAAAGGATACTTACTTCATTGTTTGCTATTTCGCTTGGCGTTGGCCAGTTTGTGATATCACCAAAATCACCAGCCTGCAAAGATGACAAACAGTTTATACTACATCATAGATGTAGTCCTTCTTAATACATGGGAGATGTCAGTCATCACTCAGATGGCCAGACTACCTCTTTGAGCAGAACTGTTAGAAGTAGCAATTTTTAAAAACTGAGAAATAGAACAGAAAACAAACACACAGATTCTGAAAACAGAATACGATCCATTGTAAAAATCAATAGTTATTTCGGTTACATCCAAATCAAGGTCCAACACATTTTAGCTTGTAATTAGTATAGGTGTCAAAAGAATGTCCTCATGAAGACTATTTTAAGTGTGCACAGACCAAAAAAAGAATGTAGAAAATTTTGCTTGCTTGCTATTATAAAACAAAGCGAGCTTATGACTTTTGAGCACACAAAACAATTGTCAGATTAAATGCTGACTTAAACATAGCTTCCTATGTGATTTAAAGTTATGTACTGCTTACAAGTCTTTTAGCTTTTCTAAGACTTTTGAGCATAGGTATTATTCAACCTAAAAAGGGATGGCTGTACAAAATTTTAGAAACTAAATTTTTCAGTAACAGGATTCAGTGGCTCCTGTTGTCATAATGATAGTTTTATAAGAGCACATAAAGAACACATCACATAATATGCAAAAAGGATTTCCAAAACTAATCTAGCATCATTTGTGCTCAAGTGATGTTGTTTCTTGCAGCCCCTTCACACAAAAGTGCCCTTCCTTATCCTTCATACATACACCACCTTAGCATCCCTTCTAATTTTAAATTTCCCTTCCTTTTTTACTTTTCTCTGCCTTCAAAATTAACCATTACCACGGCAGAAGGTAACACTTCTGGTTGTAACTTCAAAATACCTTACTATTTTTTAATTTTAGTAATATCAGCTATTTACCATATTCAATATTTACAGCCAGAAATACTCCTTCAATTTCCTACCATATTATCAGCTGAGCTAAATGCCAGTTTAGCTTAACAGGTTAGATTAACTGGGACTTCTAGTACAATCAATCCAATAACTCATAGCTCAATTTTCTGGCAAATACAAACCTTGCTGGATTTCCTTGTCCGGGGTTTTGCTGCTTTTATAACTTTAGTGGAATTTAGTAGTTCTGCAAAGGAAGAAAAATATTTTCAGGTGAAGGATTAGACTACACTTCAAAAGAGTAAGGAAGGTATACTTCAACAACTCTGTTTATCTATCATACTACATCAAAGTGGTTTTTTTGAGGTCTTGGTATCAAAGTCAATGAACATTTCCATAAGTAACTAATAGTACACAACACTGAAAAACTCATTCATAGTGGGTGCAATAATCTGAAAATGGGGTGTACAGGATACTGTATAACACAGTATTTAAGCATTTGCTCAGCTATAAGGTCAAGACTATCTTAAAACGCTGATATTTTCATCTAAGTAGCAGCAAAGAAAATGAGCCCCTGAAACACATTTAAAAAGTTATCCTATTAGAAGTTAAAGACAGAATTTATGAAAGCTACCATTATGCAAGCATGAAAAAAACATAGACGCAATTATATATACAAATTATAATTTCCTTTTATAAGCAATTACTCAAATGCCAAATCAAATTTAGCCATATTGCTCATAATCAAGCCAAAAGCAACAGAAAAAAAATATAAGGAAAGGTGAAAAGAGAAAATTACTATGAAAACTGCATTAGAACTAATACATTTTAACACCCAAATTCCACAATGGATATGTTTATGATAAATATGAGCATTGGCAATGAAGCTGACACTCATACATTTTCAGAAACATCCTGAGTCAAGACCTAAACTTTATAATAATGACCTCATCTGATGTCCTGAGAAAGAGTCCATTATACTTCTACAAGTAATATCTGTCAGGAATTAATATAATGCTTAGAAATAACTCACTGTCATGTATGGAAACATTATTGGGTCTAACAATCTAGGATCAATAACCTACACTGAAAAAAAAGAAAGTCTATTTAAACTTACTACATCTTTTAATACACGAATACATGTGCAATTACCTTTCTGTATGTGAGTCAGATTTTCTTACTCTGTGCAACCTTCCCTACCCATCTCAATTGTTCTACTTTTTGCGTTGGGAATTCAGGGGAAAAAACCACCACTAGTATCAGGCAATTTTTCTTGGAGATATGAACTGAGACAGAGGAAACCACCTCTCAACTTCTGTTAAGCCCCAGTTCTGTTCTCCCAATGCGTATTTTCCCATAGAGAAGTGGTCACAACCTTTCCCTGAAATTTCTTATTCAGTATTTTACTGCAAGACACGCTTGAAATATTGAACATGACTGAAATCACTAGTGGATTATTATTTCACGCAGGGATAACATCACCTCCTCAACCCTTATCTCTTCCACATCCAGTGACTAATCTTCCTTATCGCAGCTTCACACTGGGAACCCCACCCTCGTGCCCCAGTGACTCTGAAAACCCTCTCTGTCTGCTTCCTGGAACTTACGGTGAACATTAGAAGCATAAACTAATGTATACTCCATATTCCACTGTGAATTATATTACTATTGCTATATACAACTTGCACATCACACAAGATGTATGAATTCAGTGAGTCCTGATCGGCCTGTGACCTTTGCTACACCATTTACCAGCAGGTTTTTTCCCCCCTCTCCTACAGATCTGTTTTTAAAACAAAGACAAAATACACATACCCAAACTGCCTCTTTCTTGGTATTTGGCCTCAATTAACTTTAGACTGAGCACTTTCAGAAACACACAGCGACTGTGTAATCCTAATTTTCACTTGTCATTCAATAGTAAACTAATTGCCCTTTACAAAACAAGACAAGCAGCTGCAGAAGTGGAGTGGCAAACAAATTTGTAATTTTCTCCAACAAAACTGCCAATTATCTGTAAAGGTAAACTGATGGGCCATAGCGTTTGTCCTCCAGTAGTCTGTAAACACACATCTCTCTCTAGCTCTTCAATTACCTTACTGAAGCCGTTTTTCCATCCCACAGCACTTTTACTTAAATTGCTGCTGAAGGACTGCTCTGCCAGAACTTCTACTCTGTGTGTCACCAGGGCGTAGCAAGGGATTAAAAAAAATAAAAGACTCCATGTCGCAGCACTATCTTAGTCATGGGATATTATTCCAGGCGGCAGGGGAGGCTATCTGAATCGAGTTGAATAAGACCCGACTCGTTTGAAGGAATCTCTCTTATCTGTATGTAGGAATCCAAGACTTGGAAGATGCATTTGCACACTAAAGGAAAAGGAAAATTAATATTAGGCAACACACTGCCTACATGATGTCGTCCTTTCTGAGCTCAAAGGCCCAAGATCTCACCACACTCTTTACTTCCCTACCCGAAAACAACTCCACAGAGTTTCTGACCCTCCCAGAAGAGCCATGCTCAAGACAAAATTAACTGATCTTTCCTGACCAGCTTTCTGGGGCTTATCATGTGAGAGTTGGATTTTAGTGTGAAGCATGAAAGGGAAAATAAAGGACAAGAAAAAAAAAAAAAATTTAAATGAGGATGGGAGAGTAAAATAACAAAAAATTAGATCACTTAAAGGCTTAACCCACATTGCTGTGAACAGGCCTACAGCCACTGTTCAGGCAAAACTAACTGTAGAGTGCATTTAGATAAAGGCTCTATGCTCACCATTATGCCGGTTTTTGGTTTCAACATCATCATGCTGAATACCCAGAAATGGCATCTTCAGTACACTGCTCCAGCAGAACCCAACAAGCCATTGCAAATAAACCAATACACTTATTGTTAATTCCAACCGAACTGTATTAAAATGGTTTATTCGGACATATGCTACAAGGTAACCTGTTTGGTAGTGGCATGCTGCATTGATAAAAGAACTCCTTTATCTTCAATTTACTTGCTGGGTTTCATCTGAGTTTTGAGGGGCTGGGGGCGGGGGGGGAAATCAGGGATGGGGAAGTTTAACGGCCAATGATCATCTTTCAATCACTGAACTCCATCCAGCAAAGATGTCATCCATGTGAAAACAGAAATCATACTTAAAAGCCATTTTTATTACGGTTCTTCTGAGTCTCCCAACACACCACATCCTAACACAAGATATTCTGTGCAGAAAGACATGGACATGCAAACATGCCAAGTGCAATATGTCAAGATACATGGGACGACAGTTCTGAAAAATGAAAGATGAATTTTGGAACCACTAAAGCAGCGTCAATCCTCTGGGACAACAGCAACAGAAAAGGAAATGCAGACTGGATGCTGTGCAGAGATTAAGGGAAGCAAAGTTTGTACATAAAGATGCATCACCAAAGTACCACCGATTACAAGAAAAAAAAATGTTTTCAGTAGTAGTACTTCAGAACGGATGATGTTCTGCAAATAACTAGGCAGCAAGTAATTTTTTCCTGATAGAAGGGTAGAGATGGTATTGTCAATTCCTTCTGAAAGCAAAGTCTATTAATAAAAGGTGGAACACATGCTAATTTTGATACAAATGCAGTTTACACTGGAAGGATTTCTAGACAACGTTCAAGTTTTATTTTTACTTGGACTGCACGTGTATGTCCTTCAGTGAAGGAACAACATCGCATGAATACCAGAAGTGCTTCAGGAGGTGGCTGAAATCACCCAGCAGAACTGCTCTTCAAACCTTCAGTGGAACATGTTTGTTGAACTTGTACAACATTTTGCTTTCAATGCTCAGTTTGAAATGTCACAGTATAATCTATTTTTAAACGAGGTAAGCGATACTGGAATCTATTGTTTTAACAGATAAATATGAAAGTCTTGCAAATGTGACAAAACGATCCCTTGGAGTATATCGTAACTTAAACCTAGAGCATAGATTTAGATCCAAGATTCTGGGAAACAAAAAAAAACAACACTAAGTATGCTAACATCCTTCTTCATGCTATTTGACCTTGATTGACCTTCTTCACACTTATCTGAACACCTAACCAAGGCAGTGAGTTATGACACCTGCATCCTTCCACCTATCTACATTCAAAACAACCCAGTTTTTCAATACAACAAGCAATACGGGAAAAAAAATCCCCGATACACAATTGATTAACCATGATACTATTTATTTTCCTTGCATTTCATTTCTCATCTCAATTTTTTCTTAGCTTCTTCATAGAAAGCTGCAACCTGTGACTCAATTTCTACAAAAACTTTCATGGTCTAAAGGGAGCACGTGCCAGAGCACAGCAAGCCAGTACCATGTCTTAGACTCTGGTGAACAGGAGGGCTTTCTCTCTCATAACAGGCCTCCAGTTTAGAAACAAAAAAACCCCTACCACACAAAATTACATATGCTGTTATACACAACTAAAATACAGACAGCAGGTTTGCAAACTTAATGTTTTTAATCCCATCAGAGTTGGGGTAATTGTCAACGTTGTATCTTCTGATAATTTTTAAAGTAATTTTTAAAAGCTGCTAATCAAACCCTTGGTGAATTCATAAGAACTAATGATAATATCTGCCTTAGCTACACCAAAGAAAATTGGCAATCAGATCATTTATGCATTTACTAATCAAAAGCTTGCTATTCATAGTAAGACAGAATACCTTTACTAAACTGTACTTTTGCAACCTGTTTGCTAACAGACTAAAGCAAATTAATTTACATAATAGCACTAAAGCAAACTAGTTCTGCTACCAAAATATCGATCAGATAAAAGGTGTTCTTTGATGCCCAGAAATAAATGCAATGAAGAAAGGCAAACTGAGCACAATATAAAAGACTGAAGTGTGCAGGTATTTTAATTATTTTAATTAACTACATCATTCAAGCACCCTAGGAAGCAAAGCCACTTCAACCACTTAAGCAGCACAGATATTTTGCTTCATTGAATACTTCCATAAATTTCGTGAACAATTTTTTAATAATTACCTAATGAATCATTAGAGACCCACATCAGCTACACAAATTACATGAAGACTAGAGAATTTGTCATTCAGATTCCCTTTTGCAAGCTTACAAAAAGGGCAGTACTTTGTGTTTCATCAAATGAAGAGGTGGGAGAACTTTCACAGTATAATTATTTCCACAACTCCATCCTGGGCAAATTACTTATATGGAGGAAGGGTAACTAGCCTCTTCTGGGAGAGCCCAGCTCTGAGGGGCAGCTGAGGAAAAACCAGACTTGGAGGACAGACAAGGAATACGGGACTAATACTGGGTTGTTCCGCAGCTTCCGTACAGACATATCTTGTTGGCTCGATTTAAAAAAAGCTTAACTTGTTACCTAGTAAAAAATTATCTACAAGATTATATAGGACTTCTTCCTTGCAACTGTTCCTCTCCTCTTACTCATGGACCTTCAACTTGAAGAAGCAAAGACTTACTGCAATATACTGGCTGGGCCCTACAAGGGAAGGAAGACACACCACAGAAGTACCTTTCACCATTTCACAGCCTATGCTAAAACTAACTCCCTGTGTTCACCATCACCAGGATTAGACAGAAGCCTATTAATTTCACTAGCAATTTCACTCTGCTATGAGTCTTTCTCCATGAGTTAAATGCAGACTAGGATGTAAAAGTAGCTGTGTAGTTCTTTTAAACAGAATAATTTCAGAGAATTTTAATGAAAAGCTTAGTCAGAAACAATGAACTGTGGTAACAAACATACCATGAAAAATTCAAATATGTTTACATTAGGTGTTTGGTTTACTGTAACACCATTAAAACCTACTAACAAAACTGAGACAAAAATATAATAGGTCATAGTAACAACACTTTGAACAAGTTCTTTCGCCAAGGATTTTAAGTCTTTTACATTACTTTGTCCCTTCTAGCGTCGGGTGACATTAACAGTCTCTTTCAGTAACAAGAGTCAGGTTTGCCTCTATTACAAACTAATACCACACTAAATTGAAAGTCAAAAGATGACAGACTGGGGCCAATTTTCTCAAGTGTGTAACTATCAGTGAACATGCCATAGGTGCACGTCTCGGGGAAATTCTCAAATTAAGCCAGGATCAACAAGTCGAACAGGATTCAGTCACTACTTTGATGTGAGATTCTTTTACGTTTTATTATCCTCTTTACGGATAGTTTTACATTCCATCCCAGTAGTATTTCTGCTCATCTACTTATTATTTCATATGACTAATTTCCATACTACTACATTCATAATGGCTTAGTGTGGCTGATTTTGCTTTGCCAACATGCAATTAGTTACTTCAAAACACATCCCTGGTTGCAGATGGAGGCACACGGCAATTCCTTCCTTCCAACAGCCAGGAAAGATCAGCTACTTTGCCTTTCACAAGGGAAAGCATGGTGGCTCCTCCACAGTGCTTTCAGTGGTGGCCAAACCAAAACATGCACCCTGGTATGTGTTCTTCACCAATGCCATTAGCAGCAACAGTGACTCCCATATTTGTTCAATTATGCGTCAGAACACCTTTTTCAGTAGCAAGTGTAACTACTCAGTTTCATATAAATTTGATAAATGGTAAGAACAACTTTTATGCACAAGAAAAATAATTTGAAGTTCTCTGAAATCATCCAATTAGGCATGCAATGTGCATAGCATATGAACTCGCCACCTCCTTTCTCCTCCTTCCTTCAACAGCTATTTGTGTGTTTTATCTTACATAGAAAAGTAAACTTTACAGAAGGTGAGCACGAGGTGCTAATGCAACAAAAGAAGCGTCCCCAACGCTTCTGATGTACCATTATTATTACCGCCACAGCAAGGCAAACGAGTGACAAGTTCTCTTTCATGCATGGACAAGACCACAAGCTGCTGCCCAGCACATCAGATTGTAGAAGCTATGCATAAATAGGTATTTATGAGTGTGTCAGTACACACAAACAAAACAGCTGAGATGATAAAGATGACTAAATATGTTGCCAAAAGGTTTGATCTTCGTTTTGCGGTCTGGAGAACTCTTCTCCTTGCATTACCTGTATACTTGAAACTATAAATTATGTTTCTCTTTTGTGAAGGGAAGACATATTTAATTCAAGGATAAAAGTGACTGTGAGATCACAGAAAGGTTTGTCAGGTGCCTTCAGGAGCAAGCGCTGAGATTGAAATTCTCAGGAAACAGAGGTTGAAATACATATTTTTGAAGTCAGCTGTTTAGTTCCAGCCAAGAACAATACTCCAAGAAGTTGCTAACTTCTAGGAACACTTCGCTAGCCTAAGCATAAAGCCTGGCAATTTCAAGTCAGGTCTTCAGCGACCAACTTTTGTAAAGCCATCTGCCTGCTTAGTCGGTAGGGAGCCTATAAAGTAGCTTTATCTTACACATCGTGATTAAAGGCCAGAAAATTACACCACAGCTACTCTTGCTCCGTCCCTTTCCAGATAAACAGTTTGAATCCCAAGAGCAAGCAAACCACCTACTTTTGTTAACATTTAAAGCCTCTGCAATCCAAACCTTCTGGAAAACAAAACCAAGTAACGGATCGTACAGAGGTCCTTATTATATAATTAGGAAAAAAACAAAACAAAACCAAACACCCAAACGACCTGCGGTAAAGTAAACGGGTTTAGCCATATTTCTCAAGACAAGCAAAGCGAGACGAGCACGAGAACCCAGCGCCATGCGGGGCCCGCCGGAGGTCACCCCCGGCCGGGGCGACCATTTGCGGCCCCTGCAGCC